>NC_043017.1:24517499-24544999 GCF_006345805.1 Octopus sinensis
GAAAGAAGAGAACAATGAGAATATAAGCTCATTATCATAAAATTTTCGGTTAAAATATTCTTTCTTCATTGATTGCTACGGAATCTGAGGAAGTCAGTATGACTTGTTGACCAGGTATTTATTTGTATCATCTTATCTAGGTAACCTTTTTGTTTTTGGAGGGGTTCTTTTTCTTTTCATCTTTTTTTTTCCCCTTTTTGGCCTTCTCAATATTTCTATATTTTCTTCAACATCTCCAAATGTTCAAACACAAAATAAATCAAGATTTTAACCTTATTCTCCTCCTCAGATACAATTTTTTTCCTCTTCATTTGTTAAAAGAAAATAGTAAAGAACTAACGTATTTCACTTCATTTTATTGCTCTTTCTTTTAATTTTATCATCACATCAAGGGTTTTTTTCTTGTATATATTTTTATTTTACATTATTTCCTCCAATTCTATCTAGGTGATGCTCTCTGACGGTCGTCTTTTACTATTAAACCAAAAGGTGCGATGGCGCTGATACGGCTCCAAGCGATTCCTGCACTGCTATGTCACAAAAACCAATTTCTTATCATAAATCTCATAATACTGTTGATGTTTTCATCAGGTAAGTGCACCTGCTTGCTTCTCTCTATGATATATTTATGAACATCTATTTAAGAAGTGTAGTGGGGTGGGGAAGTGGTTGTTGCAGCAATGAAAGAAGAGTGCACTGGTGGCCCACTATGACTACCGTGCTATATTTTAAGCATCGTTAATTTTATATTAAGCCTTTCCTTTCTATTTTTTCTTTTTGCTGTCATATTGTCCATACTGCACAACTTAATATAGCAACAGTATTATATCATATTAGACATCAATGCACTTTGAAACTGGATCGAAATCCTACCTTGTATGTGAATTTAAAAATTTTCTTGACTGCATTAATATATTCTCTCTCTCTCTCTCTCTTTCTCTCTCTTCTTATTCCCTTAATTCTTTCTCTTCTCTTTAATCCTTTCTCTTCTTCCCTCTAACTTTTTCTTTCTCTCTCTCTGTCTCTATTCACTGTTTTTCTCAATCTCTCTCTCTCCCTCTCGCTCTCTCTCTTTCTCACCTTTTTTTATAAGCATCTGCAAAACCAATGATGGATCTTCATAGTGCATGTAAAGCGGCGATCATTTTCTTGACACCCCTCAATTGTATGCAACCCTCCATGGTTCTTTGGGTTACCCCCATTTAAAAAAAAAGAAAAAGATTGAAAACATCTATCATCATTCCATTATGCATTCTCCTCCCTCCTGCATGCGCATACATGCACATACATGCATACATAATACATACGCAAGTACGCACACTCACACAGACATTGTTATCAAGTATTCTGACTTTGGTTGGCTATTTTAACAAGCTTCAAATTCTAGAAGAACCATTGTTATATGCAAAAATGAAGCATTCATACAATACTGGACCAATAAACCAGCTAGTTTGGAACCAGATGTGTCCCAGATTTCTGGATTTTCCAGTTTTCTGGAGACACTCTAAATGCGTACTGAAAATATGAAATAAACTAAGAAAAATAAAGAACTAAATTACACTTGATGGATTCAAATTAGTTCACTTCTAAAGCAGGATCTGTCTGATATTTATTAATCCACTTAAAATTCTTAAAATATATCATATTGTAACATATGTACAGTAATAATGTTTATAAGATGAAAAAAAATAATAAAGAACATGATTCTATTTAACAGAGACAGACACGTTATTAATACACTTCTGAAATGAATATGTTTGATTTTTATCAATTCATTTTTTAAAAAAAGCATAAAGAACAAAGCTATTTTTAACATACCATATGCAAATTAACCAACTTCAAAATAGGGTTTGGTTACTCAGTACAGGATACAGTATATAACATGATACCCTCTTTATCTTTTACTTGTTTCAGTCATTTGACTGCGACCATACTGGAGCACCGCCTTTAGTCGAGCAAATGAACCTCAGGACTTATTCTTTGTAAGCCTAGTACTTATTCTATCGGTCTCTTTTGCCGAACCGCTAAGTTACGGGGACGTAAACACAACACCATCGGTTGGGGGGGACAAACACAGACATACAAACACACACACACATATATATACATATACATATATACGACTGGCTTCTTTCAGTTTCTATCTACCAAATCCACTCACAAGGCTTTGGTCGGCCCGAGGCTATAGTAGAAGGCACTTGCCCAAGGTGCCATGCAGTGGGACTGAACCCGGAACCATGTGGTTGGTAAAAAATAAGCTACTTACCACACAGCCACTCCTGCACCTATTGAATAGGACTTCCAGATTTTTAGAAATTCTGGATTTCTGGAAACTGGATAAGAGGTCCTAAATTGTCTTAATTTATTGGTGTTCACTTCTAATGATGTCAGCCTTGGTCAAGTATATCTGCGACCAAAGATTTCCTGTACTGACTATCATCATCATCATCATCATTTAAAACTCTACTCTTCCATGCAGTCAAATCTCCCTCAAATCAAACCCTGTCACCTTATAAAAGGAAGGACACTGTGTATATTGAAGTTGTGTGATGGCAGTTGAGCCTTTGATCAAATCAAGGAAACTAGTTGTTTCCACAGAATCATTAGAACTGGGCAATATACCTTGAGGTATTCAGTTTCAGCCTTTACATTCTAAGTTCAAATCACACTCTGGTCAACTTCAACTTTCACCCTTCCAGTGGATCAGTTCAAATGTATAGTAGGTGCAGGCATGGTTGTGTGGTTAAGAAGTTTGCTTCCCAACTGCATGCATGGTTCCAGGTTCAGTTCTGCTGTGTGGCACTTCGGACAATTGCCTTCTACTACAGCCCCGGGCCAGCCCAAACCTTGCGAGTGGATTTGGTGGACAGAAACTGAAAGAAGCCCATTGTGTGTGTCCATGTATAAGTATATGAATGAGTTTGTATCTCCTTGTTTTGACACCATGTAATTGTTATAAATGAATACCATTCATTTCCAATGTTCTGTAAAAACATGTCAGGCCTTGGGGAAATATTATCTTGCTTGGAAATGAGTAAGGGTTGGCAACAGGAAGAGCATTTGGCTGTAAAAAATCCACTTTAGTGAACTCCATCAGAGCCATGCAAGCATAGAAAAGTGGAAATTAAAACAACAGTGATGATGATGATGATAGCTCTCTGTCTATTCACCAAACAGTTGTTTACTTTTCCGCCAGTGTTTGAAATCAATGTTTAATTTCTTTGATTTTGTGCTTCGTGGCTCCTGTATATGGTGTGTGTGTTGTGTGTATTCCTGTGTCTTGTGTTCTGTATGTTCATGTATCTATCAGTGTGTGTGTGTGTGCATGTGCATGCATGTGTAGGTGCATTCAAGGAATGACTAATTTTAATCTTTTTAAAAGAATTTCATATGCTAAAGCAGATTAAGCATTTCTGCGTATTTGCATGGACTGGAAATGATTTGGACGCATGTGTATTGTATGTATGTAGGTATGTATGCATGCATGTATGTATGTATGTATGCATGTATGTATGTATGTATGTATGTATTATGTATGCATGTATGTATGTACATGCATACATATGTATGGCTGTGTAGTTAAGAAGCTTGCTTCCCAGCCTTGTGGTTTCAGGTTCAGTCCCACTGCACAGCACTTTGGTCAAATGTCTTATATATATGTGCATGCATGTGTGTTTGTTGCCCACTGCTTAAAACTGGTGTTTGTTGGTTTATGTCCCCATAATTTAACAGTTCAACACAAGGGAAAGTTAAGATGAGTACTAGGCTTAAAAAATATATAAAATAAGTACAGGGGTCAGTTTGTTTGACTAAAAACTCTGGAAGATAATACCTCAGCATAGCTGCATTCTAATTGGTGAAATAAATAAAAGATGAAAAATATTTGAAAATCACAAGCGTGTCTGTGTGGTAAGAAGCTTGCTTCCCAACCACATAGTTCTAGGTTCAGTCCCACTGTGTGGCACCTTGGGCAAGTGTCTTCTGTTATAGCCTTGGACCAACCAAAGCTTTGTGAATGGATTTCGTTGGTAGAAACTGAAGGAAGCCTATCATATATATATATATATGGGGTGTGGGAAATATTCAATACTCCCTGCATCCATCCTTCAACCCTACCTGATCTTTACAGATGTTACCTATCTTCCCTCTCCTTCCTGTCCCTTCTATCCAACATCCCCACCATACACTTTTGCAACTCACCCCCCACACACCCACATCTAGCTTCTCTGTCCCTACTCATCACTACTCACTTCATCACCTGGACTTCTCGTCACCACCATTTATTTCTCAGGAGATAACTCCATGGACTCATTATCATGCCCTCCACTAAGCATGAGTGAGCCATATAGATCATCTACAAAAACCTGCTCCACCCACATGTGTAACCAGGCTCTAAAGTTACAAGAAAGGACTACATAAAAAAAAAGAAAAGCACTGTGACACATACCGAAAATTTTTGATTAATTTCTCTTACATTATTGAAATATTTCATCAGTTGTAATATACATCAATGTCTGGAAGCCGTTCAGCGATGTGCAACCAAAAGAATACCCTCCATCAGGCGTTTGCCATATTCTGAACGCCTTACTTCCCTGGGCATGGACACATTGAAACTCCGACGTCTGGCAGCTGACTTGGCAGACACCCATAAAATTATTAACCACCTTACAAACAATAACTCTTTGCACCTTTTCAAACTCCACCCGTCTAACACCCGTGGACATGTTTACAAAGTCAGAAAACAGCACAGCTCCCATGACTTTCAGAAACATTTTTTCATGCTAAGAGTTGCTGAAGCATGGAACAAACTGCCGGCATCAGTTGTTAGTTGTCGGAGCACTGCATCCTTCAAAACTTCCATGCTTCTTGAGATTCGACAACACTACACCTGATTTTCTCCCCTCCATACACACGCAAGCATGTATCTGACTCATGCATTGTTCACTTTCCAGACATTTGTACATTACTGCATATACTGTATATGCACTTTTGACAAGTTGTGGTGCACCTGAGCACTGTATACAATAATTTCATTATTATTATTAGTTGAACCGTCCAACCCATGCTAGCATGGAAAGCAGACGTTAAACAATGATGATGATGATTATTATTATTATTAATATTAATGACTTATATGAACATGGTATTTCGTTATGTGACCATTATGTCCAGGGAAGTAAGGCATTATGTTTTTATAAGGCAGTACCATGTTCTAGAGTGTTAGTAGTATGCTTTACATCACTTGTTAAGGTTATATCTACAGATATTCTATAGAGAATATAGCTGGCATTGATTTTTGCTACATTTTGTATCAAGACATCAGATGTAAACAAACAATGAGATCGAAGACAAAAATGAGTAATGAGTGTCTATGCCATATTTCAGGGAGATTTACCCTTTCATCAACACTCATCTAACCTATTCTAGCCTCCAAACGCATTTCTTATATAGCCACCACATATAGCTGTGTTAAGTTATTGGATGTACGAATTTACATATTAAATGCATTCCTGGAGCTGATATGTAGGTACGTGGTATTTCTCTATACTTCCCTATTAGCTATGCCACTGGCCCTACCCCAACCTCTTCTCTCATACCTGAACCCCCATCTAGCATAAGGACATCTGCGCCCCCACCCTTCTTCAAGTTTTGTACCAGGGGATGCCTTTGGTAAAAGAAAATACAGGAGGATCAGTTAATTATGATTTTACCCAACATATTCCCCTCTCAGATTCACACACTTATTGCAGCAGTCCTTCAGTTTTTCTAAACCCTATAAAAGAATTTGGAAGGTTGGGCCTCCAACCAATCCTTTTGCGATACCCTGAAAGCCAGTAACTTTTCAGCACTTCCTCGTGTGTATGTGTGTGTATAAACAGAGAGAGAGAGATATATGTCCACATATATGTAATGTTAGAGTATGTGTGTTACCTAGATACACAAGAGTGCTGGCTTTGTTTCCTCGGTGAAATTTTCTACATATACCTTTTCAAAAGTATGCACCCATTGAAACTTTATGTGAAAAAAATTGGTGACCACACAGACACAGATATACTAATACATATCACTGATAAAGCTACAAAATGGAACTTAAAATGTTGAAAACAATTGTGATGTGTGCCATAGCAACCTCAATAGATCCATGTCAGAACATTCGACTTTTGCCAGTATGGAACATGAATGTTAAGTAACGATGATGATGATGAGGAGGAGGAGGAGGAGTTACTATTTATTTAGTTAATCTAAATCTGCCTTAGTTCTTCTAGAGAAGATTAAGTCCATTAATCCTTTTGCTACCAACCTGCTGCAGATCATCTCTTTTGCTTCTATGATACAAAATCCTCTGTCTTAAAGTTTCGTGTTTCAGTTGAAAACTTTCCGCATATCAGAAGAACTCTCTCATGAGTTCTCTAAACACTTACTAAAGAGGAAAATAAAGTTATTTTACTCACTTACTTCTAAGCAATTGCTGTGTGATTAAGAAGCTTGCTTTGCAACCACATATGGTTTCGACTGCTCAACAGGTATTTATTTTATTGATCTGGCTTCTGTGCCGGTGGCACGTAAAAAGCACCATCCGGCCGTGGCTGTTGCCAGCCTCGCCTGGCCTCCGTACCGGTGGCATGTAAAAAGCACCATCCGATCGTGGCCGTTTGCCAGCCCTGTCCGGCACGTAAAAAGCACCTACTACACTCACGGAGTGGTTGGCATTAGCAAGGGCATCCAGACGTAGAAACATTGCCAGATCAGACTGGGCCTGGTGCAGCCTTCTGGCTTCCCAGACCCCAGATGAACCGTCCAACCCATGCCAGCATGGAAAGCAGATGCTAAATGATGATGATGATGATCCTGAAAGGATGAAAGGTGGAATTTGAACTCAGAACATAAAAACAGACATCATGCTGTTGAGCATTTTGCCCTGCATGCTAATGATTCTGCCAGCTCACCACCTTAATAATAATAATAATAATAATAATAATTAATTCTGGTTTATTGGCCACAAGGGCTAACATAAATCAAAAAACATGTAAGGACAAATACAGGACGAAAAGTACAAAGGGTTTTGCGAAAAAGAAAGGTCCATGTAAACATTCAAATAACAAATAAAACTCCCAGTAGGGAGAGGCACTTCAAAAGGTTACTCGTGGAAAAACCCATAAAAGTAATAATAATAATTCTTTCTACTATGGGTATAAGACTGAAATTTTTGGTAGCAGGAAGTAGTCAATTACATTTACTCCCATATTTGACTGGTACCTTATTTTATTAACCCTGAAATGATGAAAAGCAAAATTGATCTCAGCAGAATTTGAACTCAGAACATAAAATACTGTGCCAATGGTTCTGCCAGCTCACCACCTTAATAATAATAATAATAATAATAATAATAATAACAACAATGGTTTCAACTTTTGACACAAGGCCAGCAATTTCAAGGGAGTGGGAAAGTCGATTACATTGATCCAAGTGTTCGACTCGTACTTAATTCTTCAACCCCAAAAGGATTCAAGGCAAAGTCGACCACAGCGGAATTTGAACTCAGAACATTAACATAGACGAAATGCTTAGCAGCATTTTATCCAGTGTGCTAATGGTTCTGCCAGCTCACCATCTTAATAATTATTTCTACTCTATTCACAAGGCCTTGAAACTTTTTGAGGAAGAGGGCTAGTCGATCTTATCGACCCCAGTGCATAACCGGTACTTATTTCTTCAACCCTAAAAGGACGAAAGGCAAAGTCGACCCCAGCGGAATTCGAACTCAGAATGTAACGACTGATGAAATACTGCTAAGCATTTTGCCCGATGTGCTAACAATTCTGCCAGCTCACCAACCTTAACCCTTTAGTGTTCAGATTATTCTGTCAAATGTGATGTTTGTTTATTTATATTGTTTTGAAATAATCGTGTATTATCTTGTAATTTAGAGATTTCAGTGATGTAATTTTTTAGTTTTAGAATGACATTGTAGGGCTGAGGTGAGAGGCGAGAGCTGGTCAGTTTCAATATAAAACAGGTTAAATATTCTGGCCGGATATGGCCGGTTTGAATGCTAAAAGGTTAATAATAATAATAATGAGACCTGTTTTCTTTTATCTAAAAACAAACAAGGATTATCTCATAAGAGTTGGTTTTCTCAGGATTAGGATTTTTTTTATTTTGTTTTTTTTTTCAGCATTTGTTACAGCAATATTTAAGCAAAGAATTATGAGGTTACAGAGCTTGATAACTAAAACCTACAGGTATCAAGAAATATATTAATTTCCTGCGAAAATTCATTGACAGAAGTGTGAATATTTCTGGCTTTTTTTTTTAATGCCTTGTGCATATGTTTAGTAGAACCAAAATCATGTGGGAGTCCTGTATATGTGTGTTTGTGTTTGCTCCCCACACACACACATGCACTGCTTCACAACTTGTGTTGGTTTGTTTACATCCCCAAAACATAATGTTTCAACATAAAAGACCGATAAGATTAGTACAGAGTTGTACCCTGGCATGGCTACACTCAAATAACTGAAACAAGTGAAAGATAAAAGATATAATAATATTTGCTCTTGTTTCCCTCATAAAGTGACCTTTGAGATTTCTCTTCCCCACAGCCAACTCTTTACCAATATCCATTCGTAAATAATATCTCTAATAGCTATACAGAGTGACTCTACCCAAATATGACACATCTTAAGTCAGGCTATTTATAGCCCACACCTTCTTCTGTGAAAAACAAACATTTAAAAGCCTTGCTTTTATTATTCATTTATTTTAATACAAGTGACGTCTTTCTAAGTCGATTTTCTCAAGTATAATTTTCCAAATAAAACATAACCTTTCTTTCTATACTTTTTTAGCTTTTGATTTCACATAGTACTTAACTTACTCAAGAAATAGACAGATACACAGATAATCTTTCAGTTATTTTTATATATAAGTAAATGTACCAAACCATATAGTTATAAATAAGTTTCAATGAAATGCCATTCCAGTGAGGTAATATCTTTTATCTATGATCTGTATTTATCAAGTGTGTCACACACATACACAAAGTCGATACATTTTAAAATTTTCAGCACACTATTGTTATTTATACACATATAAGGTGTGTACTTGTGTGATTGCTTGTGTCTATAGGTCATATATAATATACATACATACATACACACACACACACACACACACACACACAGATAGATAGATAGATAGATAGATAGATATATACATATATATATATATATAGAGAGAGAGAGAGAGAGAATTTTTTGTTGATTCATGTGTGTGTATGTATTTATGTGTGTGTGTGTGTGTAGTTGTGTGGTAAGAACTTTTTCTCCTGAACATATAGTTCTAGGTTCAGTCCCATTGCATGTCACCTTAGGAAAGTGTCTTCTATTATTGTCCCAGGCCAACCAAAGCCTTGTGAGTAGATTTGGTTGATGGAAACTGAACGAAGCTCATTATGTGTGTATATATTCATGGGGTTGCTGAAAAGTGGGAGAAAGATATAGATATATAAGTAAAAGTATATAGATACATAGAGATATATTTATATGTATAGGTGAAATTATAGCTGTATGGTAAGAAATTTACTCCCCAGCTACGTGGTTCCAAGTTCAGTCCCTCTGCATTCCACCTTTGACAAGTGTCTTCTGCTGTAGTCCTGGGCCAATCAAAGCCTTGTGGGTGTATTTGGTAGATGGAAACTGAAAGAAGCCCATCATGTGTGTATATATACAAGGGGGTGGTGAAAAGTTTTCTGACTTTAAGGGTATCCCGAAAGGCCTGGTTTGAGATCCAACCTTCCGAGTTCTTTTACAGGGCTTACAAAAACTGAAGGACTGCTGCAATAAGTATGTTTATCTGAGAGGCGACAGAGACCAATAGAATAAGTACTAGATTTACAAAGTATAAGTCCTGGGGTTGATTTGCTTGACTAAAGGTGGTGCTCCAGCATGGCCATAGTCAAATGACTGAAACAAATGAAAGAATATGCTGCCTTTGTTTCAGTTAATTTTTAAAATACTAAAGAGTTTAGTAAAATAATTTTCTTGTTATTAAGCTGGGGTCTGGAAGAAATTAGCATAAAATTTTTATGGAAGATTATTATTTAGACCACTTTAAAACAGTAAGTTTATGTCATAGAACAAGGAGCAGTTTCAGGCAAGTTAAGATTTAGTATTCATTTCAGTCAGCTGACTGAAACTATTAATAAATGTTGAAGGTAAACTTCTTGCAACCATGAACTCGAAATGGCATTCACCTGGAGATTTGTTTTATAACCAGTTTGGTTTTGTTCTTGACTACAAAAGATATGAATCAATTATAGAAGGAGCTAAAAATTGAGTGTTTTTCATGGTCAGACATAAATAGCAAATACAGAATTTGAATAATGATTATAAAAATTTAACCTTGACTTAATCAAGAACCAAAATGCAAGAATATATTATATGAAAATAAGGCAGTAATTAATTAAAATAGCCATCTATGTATCATACCTCGTATATTCATACTGTGGGGGTGCATGCCTTGGGTGGAGGCATGTGGCTTAAGTGGATGTCAGACTCATGATGGTAAGATTGTGGTTTCAATCCCCAAACTGGGTAATGCATTGTGGCCTTGAGCAAGACACTTCATTTCATGTTGCTCCAGTTCACTCAGTTGGCAACAATGAGTAATCCTGCAACAGACTGAAATCCTATCCAGGGGTGATATATACACCACAGAAGCCAAGAAACCTGTCTATGCGTCTATATAACTCAGGATGGGTCTTTATCATATCTTATCCTATATACACACTGTTGATAGGCCAGTTACTGTGCTTTTGTGCTGAGATAACATCTTATTGATCTGCTCTGTTAAAAAGTACAATAAATATAAGAGGGAAACAGAAATCTGTCCCAGTAGCAGCCAGCCACATGTTCAGATGAGAATTTGTCATATTGATATAGGAAAAAGTGAATGAAACATTCACTGATGTTGCAAATAGCTGCCAAGCTGAACAAAAATTCAGTATATGCAATACAGACAATATAAAATTAAAATAGCCAACCATTTAACATAATATATATATGTATGTATATGTACACACACACACACAGTTGATATGATTTTGAAACTTTAAAGACTCAAATAAAACAGAAGAATTTTAAGAACCAAAAGGTGGAAAATTCACAACTTTATTTTTATTAGATGCAGATGTTGAAGAACATAAATGATTCCATGAAAAATACCAACAGCAGCTACAACAGCCAACAGAAAAGGAGGAAGTTAAGAATACTTCAATAAATAAAGATGTTTTAAAGATTTATGATTAAAGAAAGAGATCTGGAATAGTTATGATTAAAGAAAGAGATAAAAACAGCTGAATTGGGATTTAGATTGGCCAATAGGAAAGAAGAGATATTAACCTTTTAACATTCTGATCACCTTGTTGAATGTAATGCTTATTTATTCATATTGTTTTGAAGGAATTCTACATTACCTCACAGTTCAAGATTACAATGATGTGATGGTTTATTTCTAGAATGACAAGGTAGGTTAGGTATGAGAAGCCAGATCTGGCTGGCTTGAACAGTAAACAGGTAGAATTTTGGGGATGGATATAGCCAGTTTAAATGCTGAAGTGTTAAAGCAGTGGACCCTGGGAGTCCATATAAGATTTTGCGGGATCTGTGCAGATAAAATAAATTGGGGACCCACAGTTGTATATTAAGGGTCCATGAAAACAAAATGACTCTAGATGTGTTTATTGCAAGAAACAACCAGATTTCTTTGTCTAAAGTTTTATATTGTTCAACAAAAGTCTTATATTGAGGTGCAGGAGTGGCTGTGTGGTAAGTAGCTTGCTAACCAACCACATGGTTCCGGGTTCAGTCCCACTGCGTGGCATCTTGGGCAAGTGTCTTCTGCTATACCCCCGGGCCGACCAATGCCTTGTGAGTGGATTTGGTAGACAGAAACTGAAAGAAGCCTGTCGTATATATGTATATATATAAGTGTGTGTG
The DNA here is from genome assembly GCF_006345805.1 of Octopus sinensis. NCBI lineage: Eukaryota > Metazoa > Mollusca > Cephalopoda > Octopoda > Octopodidae > Octopus > Octopus sinensis. The sequence goes on from NC_043017.1 coordinate 24,529,499, forward strand.
TCTGTGTTTGTCCCCCTAGCATTGCTTGACAACCGATGCTGGTATGTTTACGTCCCCGTCACTTTGCGGTTCGGCAAAAAAGAGACCGATAGAATAAGTACTGGGCTTACAAAGAATAAGTCCCGGGGTCGAGTTGCTCGATTAAAGGCGGTGCTCCAGCATGGCCGCAGTCAAATGACTGAAACAAGTAAAAAGAGAAAAAGAGAAACACAAGTGAATGTGTGAAAAGCAGAATAGGAATTTTGAAGGGAGTATCTATAAAACCAGTTTTTAAATATCAAATGGTTATGGGAGTCTAGCAGAGTAAAATTGTAATCAAAAGAGTCCATAGATAAAATATGACTGAGAACCACTGAGTTAAAGTAACAGCTGGTGTCATACCAGGCTGTGTACTTTTCCACCTGGTCTTTTCAATATGATTCTGTGATGCATAATAATGGAAGCATTTGAGTCTTTTGAAATAAATTTCAACATGGGAGAATAGAGAAACCAGTAACCTGTTTTGCTGTTAATGTGGGTTTTAAATGAAGAAAGTGAAGAACCTACAAGACCTTACAACAAATTGTTGATACAACTATGAGGTGATATGGACTTTGGCCTGAAATTTTGGGAGAATTGATTAGTTTGATTCCACTGACCCTCACTGCTCCACTGGTGCATATGTATCGACCCTGAAAGGACAAATGGCAATGTTGACCTCAACAGAATTTGAACTCAGAACGAAAAGAGCTGAAAAAAGTGCCACTGAGCATTTTGCCAAATTACCACCTTAAATTATGATAACTAGAGAAAACAAAGAGAAAATTGTCAATCTAATTGAAATAAATAAAAAGATGGTCTAACAAGTTGATTTTGCTTAAACAGGTATAGCTGTGTAGTTAGGAAGCATGTTCCCTAACCACATGGTCTCGGGTTCAATCCCACAGTATCACTGTATGCCACCTTGGCTAGAATCTTCTGCTGTAACCCTAGGCCAACCAATGCCTTATTGGCTGACGGAAACTGGAAGAAGGACATCATATATATGAATATACATACACATATACATGTGTATGTATATATATATGTGTGTGTGTGTGTGTGTATGTGTGTGTATATATATGTGTGTGTATAGAAATAGGCACAAGCATGGCTGTGTAGTAAGAAGTTGGCTTCCTAACCACATGGTTCTGGGTTCAGTCCCACTGTGTGGTAATTTAGGCAAGTGTCTTCTACTCTAGTTTTAAGCTAACCAAAGCTTTGTGAGCGGATTTGGTAGATGTAAACTGAAAGAAGCACATCATATATATATATATATGTATGTGTGTCTGTGTTTACCCACTTGCAATGGCGTTGGTGTGTTTATGTGCCTATAACTTAGCAGTTCGGCAAAAGAAACTGATAAAAAAAAAAGTAGTGAGGTCAATTCATTTGACTAAATATTCTTCAAGGTGGTGCCCCAGCATGGCCACAGTCTAATGGCTGAAATAAGTAAAAGATAAAGATATATATACACACATATATGTATATATATATATATATATATATATATATATATATATTTATGTGGGTGTGTTTATCCTTGTCATGACATCAGGTGATGGTTGCAAAATAGCATCACATGATTATTGTACAAACAATATTATTCGTTTCCAGTCTTCCATGAAAAAACATCTCTGGCCATGGGGAAATATTACTTAACTTGGAAACAAGGTGAGAGTTAGTGATAAGAAGGCCATCCAACCATGGAAAAATAGGCATTAAATGATGATAATTATTCCTATTTTTATTTCTTTTGATATCAGCTAGATTAAAAAAAAACCTACCAAGCCAGTCACCTAGGGCAAGCATTGGAGAATAATATTATTGTTTTTCAGTTTTCAGCCCTGAAAGGAAAAGAAAGAAAATGTTTTCAGAATATAGATAGGCGTAGGAGTGGCTGTGTGGTAAGTAGCTTGCTTACCAGCCACATAGTTCTGGGTTCAGTCCCACTGCATGGCACCATGGGCAACTGTCTTCTACTAAAGCCTTGTGAGTGGATTTGGTAGAAGGAAACTGAAAGAAGCCTGTCATATATATGTATGTGTGTGTATATGTTTGTCTGTCAAGGGATCTTACATTCAGAGTTACTTGGTGACCTCAGTAGTGTTGGTGCCATAAAAAAAAGCAGCCAGTACATTGTAAAGTGGTTCACATTAGGAAAGGCATCCAGCCATAGAAACATTACCAAGGCAGATATTAGAGACCAACTCAGACTTCAGTCTAGTTGTATCTGTCAAACCCTCGAACCTATATCAGCAGGGAAAACAGACATTAAATCGTGAAGATAATGACATAAATAAAATTTATAAACCTCATACAATGTGTGTGTGTGTGTATTTATATGTATATAGATTAGATAAGATAGAGATAGAGAGAGAGAGAGATGTTTTAAGCATGACGCATCTTAGTTCATCCAAAAAAACATGGCATTACCAATAAATAATTAAAATCATTAAGAGAAGCAATGATGACATCTTTGTGAAAGTGGTGTGTATGTGTATTTGTGTGCAGATAGTTTGATAGACAGACAGGTGTGTTTTAAGCATGACACAGCTCATCCCAAAAAAAAATGTGGCATCATCAATAAATGATTAAAATGAATTGCGAGTACTCAGAGAGTGCAAACCTCTGCCAAGGCAATACCAATGTTCTCTCAATGATTTTTAAAATAAGAATATCTGAAATAAACTCGACTGCTCTCACAAACGAGAATACTAAAAACGAACCTGACCACTCTCAAAAATTAAGTAAAAAAAAAACAGAAAAATAATCCAGAATCCTTGTCTGGTACCGAATTAAACCCAAAATCTAAGGAGTGGCTGTGTGGTAAGAAGCTTACTAACCAACCACATGGTTCCGGGTTCAGTCCCACTGCGTGGCACCTTGGGCAAGTGTCTTCTGCTATAGCCCTGGGCCAACCAATGCCTTGTGAGTGGATTTGGTAGATGGAAACTGAAAGAAGCCTGTCATATATATGTATGTGTGTGTGTGTGTCTGTGTTTGTCCCCCTAGCATTGCTTGACAACCGATGCTGGTGTGTTTACGTCCCCATCACTTAGCGGTTCGGCAAAAGAGACTGATAGAATAAGTACTGGGCTTACAAAAGAATAAGTTCCCGGGGTCGATTTGCTGCAGTCAAATGACTGAAGCAAGTAAAAGACAAAAGAGAGAGTTCGTGCCAGTCACGAGGCGAAACATCCCGAAAGTTTCATCCAAATTCATGCAATGGTTCTTGAGATATCTTGTCCATGGTTAAACAATTATGAAAAGAAGGTATGATGACGTCTTTGTGAAAAGTGGAACAGGAATTAACAAGTCTAAAGCATACAAAGCAAATATATATATATAATATATGTGCATGCATATTGTCCTTTAGTCTCTGTATATTTTTATACTTCTGGTAAATATACTTTGTCAGTCACTTTTACATGAGTCACAACCATGGCTACAAACTAGTATGTGTGTGTATACATATAATATATATATATATATATATATACACACACCCACATACATATCATCATCATCGTCACGTTAAATGATGTGTGTATAAAGAGAGAGAGAAAGTGTGTGTAGTTAACACAAAACAAATGGGACAACACAAAACATATGTATTTAATTTTTGAAACCGATTTCTGTCTTAGGAGAAAACTTTTTAAAAGTCTCTGGTCCAGAAAGCTGTCTCTCACCCAAGCAGCCCAGGGTCAATTCCTGGCATGGGAACATACTACATGTACAGTAACGACCCTTTGATAGATGCAGACATGACTGTGTGGTAAGTAGCTTGCTTTCAGTCATGTGGTCTTGGGTTCAGTCTTACTGCATGGCACCTTGAGCAGGTGGCTTCCACTATAGCCCTAGGCCAACCAAATCTTTTGTGTGTGGATTTGGTAGTTAGAAACTGAAAGAAAACCATTGTATATATATGTGTATATCTATCTCCACTACTGCTTCACAACTGGTGTTGGTTTGTTTACATCCCTGTAACCAAACATTTTGGAAAAAAGAAACCATTTGAATAAGTACTTGTGTCAATTTCTTTGACTGAACCCTTCAAGGTGATGCCCCAGCATGGCCACAGTCCAATGACTGAAACAAGTAAAGGTAAAAAATAAAGAGCTTAACCAAGCTAAAACTCAAGTGTACAGAACATTTGTATGTCTGTCTGTCTGCCTGTCTCTCTATCTATGTATATATATTACACTTTTACTCTTTTATTTGTTTCAGTCATTTGACTGCAGCCATGCTGAAGCACCGCCTTTAGTCGAGCAAATCGACCCCGGGACTTATTCTTTTTGTAAGCCCAGTACTTATTCTATCGGTCTCTTTTTGCCGAACCGCTAAGTGACGGGGACGTAAACACACCAGCATCAGTTGTCAAACAATGCTAGGGAGACAAACACAGACACACAAACACACACATACATATATATATATACATATATACGACAGGCTTCTTTCAGTTTCCGTCTACCAAATCCACTCACAAGGCATTGGTCGGCCCGGGGCTATAGCAGAAGACACTTGCCCAAGATGCCACGCAGTGGGACTGAACCCGGAACCATGTGGTTGGTTAGCAAGCTACTTACCACACAGCCACTCCTTCGCCTATATATATAGGTGTATACGTATGTGTGTAGGTACATAGCTTAGCTCTAGATAGATATAACAATGTGTGTCCCAGTTTTAGAAGTGTTACACCATGCCATTGTGTGTCTTAAAAGACAAACAGACAAAAAAGGCTTCTGGCTATTATACAAATTTCCAAACCATTCCAACATGGGAAAGCGGATGTAAAATATCACAGAATACAAATACTTAGTTATATCACACACACACACACACACACACACATATATATATATATATATATATATATATATATACACACACATGTGTGTGTGATTATATGTGGTTTGTCTCTGATGAATATGTGTGAGATATTTCTCAACAAATGAAACTATTAGTAACACTTAAAGACATATATTGTATCCTTTAAATAAATAATGTTTATCTCTCACCAGATGGAGTATTTTTTGTTGAATTTCCTATCACGCAATAATGTATAAATGTGAATTCAACTGTGCATAATGCTTTCCCATGATTACCAACAAATAAGAATAAGACTTATCCCAGGTTACTCTATGTGTACTACACACAAACAGGAAGTTTTTAATAGAAGATATATATTTTCTTAGCATATTTGTCAGATAGCCACGCCCACCTAACAAGTTAGAAAAACCCTTGTTTTTTGGTGGGGTTTTTGTTTTGTTACCTGAGTCATTTTTTTATTGCACATTAATCCCCCGCCACATGCACACATACACAGCAGGTGCATACACCACACGCAATAATACATGCATACATAAATACATCACATCAAACACATACATGCATACACGCATAACAACAACACACATACACACACTACAGTAATACAATGTGTGCACACACCACACCACAGAATAATACATGCATACACACACCACATCACATACACACACATACACTGCAGTAATACATGCATACACACACCACATCACACACACACACACACACACACACTGCAATAATACATGCATACACACCACATTACACACACATACTGCAGTAATACAAGCATACAAACACACGCATACACCACATAGTAATACATGCATACATATACATACACACTACAGTAACGTGCATACAAATGCATGTACACACCACATAGTAATACATGCATACATACACACGCACACCATCTAGTAATACATATCATACATTCACATACCTTATCACAGACACACATACACATCAACCACAAATGCACGCAACACTCTCTCACATACCTATACTACATCACAGTACTTATATGTACCACATCATACACACACACACACACACTATGCAGTCATACATATACACATAAATATCATACAGTAATACATGTATACACACCACACACAGAGTCGTATGAACATATACTCATGAATATCACACAGTAATACATGCATACACAGCACACATACACATACATATACACATAAACATCATACAGTAGTACATGCATACACCACTCACACACACACATACATACAGAGTCATATGTCCAGATATACATAACCATCACATGAAAATACATGCATACACACACACGACATCACCATTATACATACATACATACACACACACACACATACATACACACACACACACACACACTATGCAGTCATACATATACACATAAATATCATACAGTAATACATGTATACACACCACACACACACAGAGTCGTATGAACATATACTCATGAATATCACACAGTAATACATGCATACACAGCACACATACACATACATATACACATAAACATCATACAGTAGTACATGCATACACCACTCACACACACACATACATACAGAGTCATATGTCCAGATATACATAACCATCACATGAAAATACATGCATACACACACACGACATCACCATTATACATACATACATACACACACACACACATACATACACACACACACACACACACACATGACATCACCATTTACATACATACATACACACACATACACACACTCACACACACACACACACATGACATCACCATTATACATACATAATACACACATACATACATACATACACACACACATACAGATTCATATGTCCAGATATACATAACCATCACATGAAAATACATGCATACACACACACACACACCACACATGACATCACCATTATACATACATAATACACACATACATACATACATACACACATACATACACACACATACACACATACATACAGATTCATATGTCCAGATATACATAAACATCACATGAAAGTACATGCATACACACACACACACACACAACATCACCATTATACATACATACATATATACATATACCTAGGTTGTGCGTATATGTATACGGCTGTTCTCTTTCAGTAGTTAATATATATCAGTTCCATGAAGTGCTGTTTGACAAGCATTGCCCTCATATACCCACCCACCCCACCATTTACTTCTCCACTTCCACCAGCTCCACCTCCACCACAACCATTGGGTTATAAAAAGATTTCCTAATTATATATCCTGGTGTAACCTTGTCCAGCTTTGATTGCTGTTCATTGTTGCTAACTAGATCGGTCTTCCTTTGTTGGTCTTCCAAACTTCTGTCACGTTTGGCTGGTGGTGATCGTACTCCTGTTTGTTTTATTGATGTTATTACTTTTTGTCTTTTTGAGTGGTTTTTTTTTTCATCTCTTATTCTATTTATTTCTTTCACGCATTGGACTTAGGCCATGCTGGGGCATCATTTTTAAGAGTTTCATCAAATAAATTGATCCTAATACTTACGTTTATTTTAATTCTTTTTTTTTTTAAAGTCTAGTACTTATTCTATCAGTCCATTTCGTTGAGCCTCTAAGTTATAGGGCCATAAACAAACAATCACCGGTGAAGCAGAGTCGGGTATGACAAACACACACACTGTTTTTTTTAACCTCTCTCCGTTTGTTTTTTTTTTCCTCATTCCTCTCTGAAGAAGAGCATAAGCTTGAAACATCAATAACTCTTCCATTTTTCCTGAGCATCAAACTAATATACCTTGGTTGTTGTTCCTTCACCTTCCTCTGCCTTTTATTTTTTTATTTTTTGTGCAATATTGCGTGGCTGTGTGGTAAGAAGCTTGCTTCCCAACCACATGGTTCAAGATTCACTCCCACTGCATGGCACCTTGGGTAAGTGTCTTTTGTTATAGCATTGGGCCAACGAAACCCTTGTGATGGATTTGGTTGATGGAAACTGAAACAAGCCCATCATGTGTGTGTGTGTGTGTGTGTGTATCAGAGTTATATACTGAAGGAAAGCCTACTAAGTGGTTTTCCATCATGCTAGAAATGGGAGTTAAATCCCAAACCACGTAGAAGCTATTCTTATTTTGGTGCAATCATATTTGTATTCTCTTGAATTGTCCTGTCCTCCTACATTCAACGAGCCAAAATAAGAACAGCTTTTTCATGGTTTGGGGTTTAACTCCCATTTCTAGCATGATGGAAAGCAAACAAACAAACAAACACAACTGTAAACAGGAGTGGCTGTGTGGTAAGTAGCTTGCTAACCAACCACATGGTTCCGGGTTCAGTCCCACTGCGTGGCATCTTGGGCAAGTGTCTTCCGCTATAGCCCCGGGCCGACCAATGCCTTGTGAGTGGATTTGGTAGACGGAAACTGAAAGAAGCCTGTCGTATATATGTATATATATATATATATGTGTGTGTTTGTGTGTTTGTCCCCCTAGCATTGCTTGACAACCGATGCTGGTGTGTTTACGTCCCCGTCACTTAGCTGTTCGGCAAAAGAGACCGATAGAATAAGTACTGGGCTTACAAAAAAGAATAAGTCCCGGGGTCGATTTGCTCGACTAAAGGCGGTACTTCAGCATGGCTGCAGTCAAATGACTGAAACAAGTAAATGAGTAAATACCTCCACCTTTGCTAAGGCAGAGGTAATAAATAAGCATTAGATTTGACCGAATGTTCTGAACACTAAAGGATTAAACCTTCCATGAGGGTTTTTTTTTCTTTTGTTTTGTTTTTGTAATTTGCCTTATGCATTTCCTGTAGTCACAACTGCATTCTTTGCATTTGAAAGAAAAAATCTTAAATATCAAAGTTATGTTATCTGTTGTAGACATATATTGGTATCCAAGTATCGGCATTCTTCTCCTGATACTTATCTTTTAGCTTTTACTTGTTTTAGGCATTAGACTGCGGCCATGCTGGGGCACAGCCTTGAAAGGTTTTAGTAGACTGAATTGACCTCTTTGCTCTTTTACTTGACTGTGGCCATGCTGGAGCACCGCCTTTAGTCGAGCAAATCGACCCCGGGAACTTATTCTTTGTAAGCCCAGTACTTATTCTATCGGTCTCTTTTGCCGAACCGCTAAGTGACGGGGACGTAAACACACCAGCATCAGTTGTCAAGCAATGCTAGCGGGACAAACACAGACACACAAACATATACACACACATACATATATATATATATATATATATATATATATATATATATATATATATATATATATACATATATACGACAGGCTTCTTTCAGTTTCCATCTACCAAATCCACTCACAAGGCTTTGGTCGGGCCGAGGCTATAGTAGAAGACACTTGCCCAAGGTGCCACGCAGTGGGACTGAACCCGGAACCATGTGGTTGGTTAGCAAGCTACTTACCACAGAGCCACTCCTCTGTACTTAATTTTTTTTTTAAAGCCTGGTACTTATTCTATTGGTTTCTTTTGCTGAACTGCTAAGTTACATGGTTGTAAGCAAACCAATACCAGTTGCCAAGTGGTAATTGGGGACAAACACAGCTTCTGTCATGTTTGGCTGGTGGTAATTGTACTCATTTGTTTTATTGATGTTATTACTTTTTGGGGGTTTTTTTCATCCCTTATTCTTTTTACTTGTTTCACACATTGGACTGAGGCCATGCTGGAGCACCACTTTTAAGAGTTTCATCAAATAAATCGATCCGAGTACTTAGGTTTTTTTAATTCTTTTTTGTTTTTTTAAAGTCTGGTACTTATTCTATCAGTCCTTTTTGCTGAGTCTCTAAGTTATAGAGCCATAAACTAACAATCACTGGTGAAGCAGAGTAGGCTATGACAAACACACACACACAAACACACTCGTTGTTTTTTTTTAATTCTCTCCATCTGTTTTTTTTTTCTTCGTTCTTCTCTATAGAAGAGCATAAGCTTGAAACATCAATAACTCTTCCAGTTGTCAAGTGCTGGTTGGGGACAAACACAGCAGAAACACAATGACACACATACATATCTACATATTCCTTTTATTTTTATTTTATTTTACTTCTTTCAGTCATTTGACTGCGGCCATGCTGGAGCACCGCCTTTAATCGAGCAACTTGACCCCGGGACTTATTTTTATGTAAGCCCAGTACTTATTCTATCGGTCTCTTTTGCCGAACCGCTAAGTAACGGGGACATAAACACACCAGCATCGGTTGTCAAGCAATGCTAGGGGGACAAACACAGACACACAAACACACACACGCATATATATATATATACATATTTAGGACGGGTTTCTTTCAGTTTCCATCTACCAAATCCACTCACAAGGCTTTGGTCGGCCCAAGCCTACAGTAGAAGACACTTGCCCAAGGTGCCACGCAGTGGGACTGAACCCGGAACCATGTGGTTGGTAAACAAGCTACTTACCACACAGCCACTCCTGCGCCTATATATATATATATATATATATATATATATAAACATAAACATATGTATATATATATGAGATGTGAATGTCTAGTGTAGATGCAGGTTGGATATGTGGTAAGAAGCTTGCTTCCCTACCACAGAGTTCTGGGTTCAGTCCTACTGCATGGCATATTGAGCAAGTGTCTTCTGCTATAACCTCAGGCTGACCAAAGCCTTGTACATGAATTTGATAGACGGAAACTGAAGGAAGCCTGTCATATATGTGTGTGTGTGTGGGTGTGTATGTCTTTGCGTCTGTGTTTGTCCTCCACCACTGCTTGACAACTGGTGTTGGTGTGTTTACATCCCCATAACTTAACAGTTTGGCAAAAGACATAAGTACTGGGAGTGATTCAATCGGCTAAAAAAAATTCTTCAAAGTGGCCACAGTCTAATCACTGAAACAAGTAAAATATGAAAAATATATATATATATATATACTTCAGGTAAAATTGCATCTAAAGACATAATATATACAATAACTGCTCAGGTTGACTTATCACCCAGAAATCTTACATGGGCTCAGATGAGTCATAGGAAACCCAATTGTGAACCACTTCTTCTAAACTGATACCAAGTGTTTTTCTTTCATTCTGTCTTTGTACTGTGTGTGTGTGCGTGTGTAATGGACTTCTTTTGGTTTCTGTCTACTAAGTCTGGCACCTGTGCGGGTGGCACGTAAAAAGCACCCACTACACTCACGGAGTGGTTGGCGTTAGGAAGGGCATCCAGCCGTAGAAACACTGCCAGATCAGACTGGGCCCGATGCAGCCTTCTGGCTTCACAGACCCCAGTTGAACCGTCCAACCCATGCTAGCATGGAAAGCGGACGTTAAATGATGATGATGATGATGAAGTCCATTCACAAAGTTTTGGTCAGCCTGCACCTATAGTAGAAGACATTTGCCCAAAGTGGCATGCTGTGGGACTGAACCCAGGACCATATGGTTGGAAAGCAGACTTCTTACCACATGACCACAATATTTTTTTCCATATACCACACCATGTATTTGGAATTTTTTGTTCTTTTTTAATACTGTTCAGTATAAAATTGATATTTCACTCCAGTGTTTCCATTATTTTCCACCTCAGGTTACTGAATAATTTGATTTTTATTTTTTATAATTTTTCAATGCTATGTGGCAGCTGTGATAACCTAGTTAGTTACAGACGAAGTAAAAATCAATCAGTACCTTGCATTGCTACTTTTGCGTGCGTGCATGCGTGTGTGTGTGTGTGTGTGCATTAAAAAAAATATATATTTATATGTATACATAAAAGTACATGTTGGATAATGTATCTCTAGATATACTATATCTGAAAACAGATAAAATGGAATGCTCCCACCTAGAATATCCCAGGGCAAAATAACAACAAAAGTGAGAAAGATTTAGTTAAAATAAGCATACATGCAAACACACACTCTCTCTCTCTCTCTCTCTCTCTCTCTCTCACACACACACACTCTCACTCTCCCTCCCTCCCTCCCTCTTTCACACATTAATTCACTCACGCACAGACAGGTGTCTATGTGTATACATATATATTAGTGTGTTTTTGTGTGTGTGTTAAACCATACATATATGTATACATACGTATATGTGTGTGTGTATATATATATATATATATATATGTCTGTGTTTATCATTAGATGTGTGTGTGTTGATGTTTAGCTCTAGGTCATTCTATGTGTGGTTATACCATTTAGTTTTCTAAAGTTACATTCTCCAACATATCTCTGTTTGAAACAGGTAAGAGGTGAGGTTTCTTTTTTGAGTTTTTTTTTAAGGAAATTTGGTCTACTATTTCTAACAGGTTGAGCAAACCTCTAAAAATCCTCATGTACAACAGCGAGACATTTGCTTGAACACTACTATTCTTCCTCATATCTGGTTAGATGAAAAAACAGTAGGCCAAATGTAGACTTACCATGGCTGAATATATTTGATTTATGACTAAATTGTTTTTGTTGTTGCTTCACACCATGTCAGTCATTATCCATGGAATCGAACTCGGAATCTTGGGGTTAGTAGCCCACGCTCTTAACCACTACGCCATATGCCCACGGGCATATGGCGTAGTGATGAGGACAGATATCTGTCGAACAAGATGAGGACAAATATCCGTCGAATGTAAATAATGTAATTAATGTGCAGAATTCCTCATCTCTTAAAGAGTGCGGGCTGCTAACCCCAAGATTCCGAGTTCGATTCCATGGATAAGAACTGACATGGTGTGAAGCAACAGCAAAAACCATTTAGTCATAAATCAAATATAGTGTATTTCTATGGAAATATAGTAAAAAATGAGGTCAAATGTGGCCAAACTCAAATTTGTCTTTTATTCTTCCAGGCTTAATAAGATAAAGTACCAATACTACTTGGTTTAACCCTTTAGTGTTTAAACCGGCCATATCCGGCTCAAATATTCTACATGTTTTACATTCCAACTGGCCATATCTAGCCTCTAACACCTAATCTACATTGACATTCTAAAAATAAACAATCACATCATTGAAACCCCAAAGCTATCAGATAATGCAAGATTAATTAAAAACAATTTGAGTAAAAAAATATTACATTTAACAGAGTAATCTGAACACTAAAGGGTTCACTGTTAGCATTCAGATTATTAAATGATGTTGATGATGATGTTGATTCATTTTGAATTAATCATGCATTGTCTTATAGCTTTAAGATTTCAATGATGTGATTGCTTATTTGTGAGAGGCCAAATCTGGATGACTTGAATCCAGATATGGCCAGTTTAAATGCTAAAGGATTAATAATCCCTTTAACCCTTTAGCATTTAAACCGGCCATATCCGGCCAAAAATATTCTACTTGTTTTATGTTCAAACTAGCCATATCTGGTCTCTCACACCAACCCTACAATATTGTTTAAAAAATTAACAGCTACCTCATCAAAATCTCATAGCTACAAGATTAATGAATGATTAGTTCAAAACAATGTAGATGAAGAAGCATTAATTTTGGCAGAATAATGTGAACACTAAAGGGTTAAGACAACTTGGTACCTGCTAGTCTTCTAATATAATTCTAACAGAAGACTAGAGGATTGTTATAAAAAACTAACCACAACATGTTTCTATAAAATTTGTAGAGTGTTTGGTAGATAAAGATAATTGTGTTTAGCTATTTAATATGTGTGTGTGTGTGTGTGTGTGTGTGTGTGTGTGTGTGTGTGCTCAATGAATAAAAGGATATTCTTTTAAGAGTAAAAAGGAAATTTTATTTTTTTTATTTTTTTTCATTTTATTTACTTCTTATAGATAAGGTAAATATCGTTTACCATTAATTAATTTCCAACGTGAGAAAGTCTGAGCTGAGGAATTAATTAGCAAGTGTTATCAGTTACCAGAATACACTCTTCTAGACTCTCCAGAAGAGATAAATAGTTTATAGATAAGGCAAAATGTCTCTGGCTCTCCTATCTCTGATTCTCAGGGGGAGAGAGAGAGAGAGAGAGAGAATTATTTTTTTGTCTTTTGTAAATTATACTAATATGTAGTAATAGGTATATTTAAAATGTTTGGTTGTACTAGGTGTATGTCTTTTAAATTTATAGCCATATTAAGCATATGTGTGTAGTATTTCACTTGTAAATGTTCATTTAGTGTGCGTGTGTATATGTGTATATATATATGTGCATATATATGTGTATATATGTGCATATGTATATGTATGTGTATATATATATGTGTATGTATGTTTGTGTATATGGACACATGTATGTATATTTATATGTATGCATGTGTGTGTGTGTGTGTGTGTTTGTACAAGATTTTAAATTACTAATGGTACATCTGTATATGTGTGTGTGTGTTAATTAACTAATTGGAAGGTAATTGGAAATAATATGAGACTTTTATTTAAACTATTGTTCTGATTTGTGTTATTGTCTGTACCACTTTCCTCTCCAGCTGCCCTTGTATATTAAATGACAATTTCACTAATTAGGTCCTCGATTGTCCTTGAGTCTCCTATTTGACTTAGCTGCTTAAACATCTAAAATGTTGTAGTGTGTGCTGGAATTAAGCCAGCCACTTAATTACATTGAGGATAAGCATTAATACAAGAGAACACAAACAGCCTAGTTGGTAAGGTACAGGGCAGCCAGCTGAGAGGTCAGTGGTTCATATCCTGTCACTGGCACTCTCTTGAGTCAATGGCCAGGAAACTAATTCTCGAGTGACCCAGTTAGACTTAGCTATAATTAGGTTTTTTTTCAGTGGGCCAATCATGCACTGATTTACTGCAATTCTAGCAATAAGTGCAACAAGGAAGTATCTGAAACTTGAAACAGAGCAAATATATCGAAAGGCTTTGTTCAAAGAACACCAGGTTGTTTTGTTTTAAAGCCTGTTTTGATTTGTCTATTTGTTGAAAGACATATAGAAACACAGACACAGACACACACAAACGACTCCTCCCCTCCCCCAAAAAATAACTGCATGTATTATATATATACATATAGTCCTTTTTGAAGTTTGCGTTGCATTGTGTTGACAGACTTGCACTTAAAATTCCTGTGTTTTTAATCAAAACTTGTTAGTTACTAAGGTGACAACACTACCTATTTATCTATCTTTCGCTTTCACTTTCTCTCTCTCTCTCTCTCTCTCTCTCTTTCTCTCTCTCTCTCTCTCTCTCAATAACTTTTTCTCTTCCCCTTCTTCCCTCTATGCAGATGTTGTTACAGACAGACAGACTGAGATCAGCTTCTCTTTTATAATGTAAGATTTATTCACATTGCTTTGAATTAATCATGCATTGTGTTGTAGCTTCAATATTTCGATGATGTGATTGTTTATTTTTAGAGTGACACTCAGGGCTAAGTGTAAGAGGCCTTATCTAATCTGTTTGAACATAAAACAGATAGAATATTTTATCCAAATATGGCCAGTTCATATGCTAAAAGGTTAACCCTTTTGATGCCAACCTGCCAGAGACTGCCTTTGGTTCTATGATACAAACTTGTTTTAAAATTATCTAAATAACAACCATCCATCAAAATTTCATGATGATTTGTTTCAAAAACCAGGTGTATATCATCATCATCATCATTTAACGTCTGCTTTCCATGCTGGGATGGGTTGGACGGTTTGACTGAGGACTGGCAAGCCAGGAGGCTGCACCAGGCTCCAATCTGATCTGGT
>NC_043017.1:24549999-24602499 GCF_006345805.1 Octopus sinensis
AGTTGAAAACCCTGAAGTTGATGTAATCAACTCTCCTGTCTCTCCCACCACCACCCAGTTTCAAGCCTCATCCCTATAATAAAAAGGATTATTATTATTATTATCATTATTATTATTATATTATTATTATTATTATTATTATTATTATTATTAATATCATTATTATTATTATTATTATTATTGAGTGAGAGAGCAGTTCATGCCATCAAAGTGACACTGGGGTAAAATATACGAAGCCCAATATACCCATCATGACTACCCGTCTGATAAAGGTACACCAGGCACATGCATCACAACCATATGTGCGCGACATGGTGATCTCATATCAAGATGAACAACACATGACCTTGCAGGTGGGGCCCAGTTAGAATTTTCTTCAGGTTGAGTAGCCCATCCTGCTCAAACGGTCCCTGAATAAGGGTTGCTTTAGGATGTTGAACGAAACACCTATGTTTCCAGAGGTGAACCATTCAAACTCCAAAGAATCCCTCTCAACACATGGCCATGATGCTCCCCCACTACTTCTGCTCGTGATCAGAGATGCACATATCGTCAGCCACTAAGGGACATGCTCAACTGGTTAAGGTCAAACAACTGACAAGCAAACCTGTGGTATTGAGCAATATTGCTGTAGCCCATCTTTTATACCAAGACAAAACAATGTACATGATAACACTTCCAGTCAGTTAAGATCAGAAGCCATGAGAGCCACTGCCTGGTATTGCATCAGGGCATTTATTATTATTATTATTATTATTATTATTATTATTATTATTATTATTATTATTTTTAGTATTATTATTATTATTATTTTTCTTCTTATTATTATTATTTTTATTATTATCATCATTATTATTATTTTTAGTATTATGGTGGTGACAACAGCAGCTGGTGTTGTGGAAAGAGGGAGAGAGAGAGAGAAGAGAGGGTTTGCATGGTGAGGAAACAGTAATAGAATATTGACCCTCTGCTAATTATTGAGTGCTTGTTAGTGAGAGTGTTTCAGGAAGAGGCAAATGGCTGTAATTATCTTCAAAATAAGTTGATATTTTTTTTTATCCTTTCCTATTTTCATTACACTTTCTGCAGGTTGATATTTCTGCCAAGTCAACAATCTGCTGTTTATTAGAGCATAATTGCTTGGTGACATTTTTTTATACCTCCACCACCTCACCCCTTTTTTCTTTTTTTTTTTTTATCTCATTGGATTGAGACTATCTTGGCTTTCATCCTTTCGTGGAGGCACATGGCCTAGTGGTTAGAGCAGTGGACTCGTGGTCGAGGGATCGCGGGTTTGAATCTCAGACCGGGCAATGTTTGTGTTTATGAGCGAAACACTTGAGCTCCACGCGGCTCCGGCAGAAGGTAATGGCGAACTTCTGCTGACTCTTTCGTCACAACTTTCTCTCACAATTTCCTCCTGCATCTTGCAGCTCACCTGCGACGGACCAGCGTCCCGTCCAGGTGGGGAACCTATATGCCAAGGAAACCGGGAAACCGGCACTTATGAGCCAGGTATGGCTTGAGAAGGAACAAACAAAAACTTTCATTCTTTCAGGGTTGATAAAATAAGTACCTGTTGAACACTTTTGACTTTCCCCCCTTCACAAACTTGCTGGCTTTGTGCTAAAATTTGAAACCATTATTATTGTTATTATTATTGAAGGCAGTGAGCTGGAAGAATCATTAGCACGCTGGACGAAATGCTTAGCAGTATTTCGCCCATTGCTACGTTCTAAGTTCAAATTCCACTGAGGTCAACTTTGCCTTTCATCCTTTCGAGGTCAATAAATTAAATGCCAGTTGCTTACTGGGGTCGATCTTATCAACTGAGCCCCCTCCTCCAAAATTTCAGGCCTTGTGCCTATAATAGAAAGGATTATTATAATTATTAGGGTAGCAAGCTAGCAGAATCACTAGCATGCTGGTAAAACGCTTAGTGGCATTTTGTCCAAATTTTCTTCCTTTTCTCGCCGAGTGTTTTCCATACACCTAGGGCAGAGAAACTCATTGTATGCATTCCCAGATTACAAACGCAAATTCACAGGTTTAATATGTATTTAAAAAATAAATAAATAAATTCATGAATGGTTGTTGTTTTCACAGCGATAATGCTCTTCTCAGTATTATTATTATTATTGTTATTATTATTATCCCTTGAGCATTCAGATTTCTCTTATTAATGTAACGCAAAAGATAAAGTAAAGACTCCCTTCATTCATGAATGACCATGGGATTGCACCTAGAAAGTTCTCTTCTGAGGCGTAAGTCTGGGCAAGGTTGTTTATGAAAGAGCAGCAATCGCCCATGGATACCAGCCTCACCTCTCCATGCCACCAGTGTTATCCAAGAGAAAGGCTGATACAGCGTGGCACCAATGACGTCACAACTCATTTCTACAGCTGAGTGAACTGGAGCAATGTGAAATAAAGTGTCTTGCTCAAGAACACTGTTCATATTGATTTGAATTAGTCACCTTGTAGCTTTGAGCTTTCAATGAAGTGATTGTATATTTTCAGAATAATATTGTAGAGTAAGTGTGAGAGGCTGGATCTGGCCAGTTTGAAAATAAAGCAGCTAGATTATTTTAACCAGGTATGGCAGGTTTAGCCCTTCAGCATTCATGTTATCTATCAAATGTTGCTGAGACCCCCTTCAGTCATGACTGACCGTGGGATCACCTAGAAAGTTACCCTCCTAGGGCAAGTCCGGGTAAGGTTGTTTATGGAAGACCAGCAGTCGCCCTTGCATACCGGCCTCCCCTCTTAACGCCACCAGTATTATCCAAGGGAAAGGCAACAGCCGATACAGCTTGGCACCTATGATATCGCAACTCATTTCTACAGCTGAGTGAACTGGAGCAACGTGAAATAAAGTGTCTTGCTCAAGAACACAACACGTAGCCCGGTCCAGGATTCTAACTCACAACCTCACAATTGTAAGCTCGATGCTCTAACCACTGAGCCATGCACCTTCGCTATCAAATGTAATGCTTATTTATTTACATTGTTTTGAATTATTCATGTATTATCTTGTAGCTTTCAATTTCAATGATGTGATTGTTTATTTTCAGAATGGTATTGTAGGGTAGGCAGGAGAGGCCTGATATGGCCTGCTTGAATACTAATGGGTTAAATGCTAAAACTTAAGGCAGCAAACTGGCAGAATAGGTAGTGTATTAGACAAAACACTTAGAAGCAGTTCTTCTGAGTCATTATGTTCTGAGTTCAAGTCCAGCTGAAATCAACTTTGCTTTTCAGGGTCAATGAAGTGCCAATTAAGTAAAAGGTTTGGGGTAAACAATTTGAATTCTCTCTTCCCAGTTGCTGGCATTGTACCAAAATTAAATACAATTATTTGGCCATGCACTCCTCTTTTTTTCCTTTTTTTCATTTTAATTTTCATTTTGGTTTCCATATATATCTATATGGACCCATATATACCACACATTAAAAGATGAATTATTTGACTTGTTAGATAGAAGAATTTTTCTAAAAATACTGTGTTAATTGTCCATCAGCCAAGAAAATGAATAAAAATAAACTAAAAAAGAAAGGAAGAATGAAGAAAAGAACTTTTTTTTTTAAATCCTTGTTTCAAATTACTCTTTGGGTATTTTAGAACTTACTTGTAGGTGCATATTTTAATCAAATTATAAGTCTTTCTCCTACACATATTGTATGCATGCCCACACATACACATAATGCTTGCGTAACGTGTATATGTGTTGTGTGTGTATACATATTTATATACGTGTGTGTATGTGTGTGTGTGTGTGTGTATATATATAGATAGATAGACACATACTCACATATGGATGTATATACACATACATATAGAAATATATACATACATAGTCACATATAGAACATATATAATTTGTATATATAATGTACATGTGTGTAAGTATATATATATATATATATATACATATATATATATATATATATGTGTGTGTGTGTGTGTGTGTGTGTATGTGTGTGTGTGTGTTGTGTGTATATTAGATATATAGATAGATATATATATATATATACAGATATATATTAATATATAGAAGATATATGTATGGATATATGTGTATGTTTATATATATGAGTGTATTTAGTGTACATTCATGATTTGTATATCATACACGTACGCACACACATGCTTATATATATATATATATATATATATACATACATGTGTGTGTGTTTGTGATTTTGTAATCTAAAATTATATTTTTAGCTCTCAATTACACCTTTACATTCTCTCTCTCTCTCTCTTACGCACACACACGTGCACACACACACACGCACTCATTCTTACACTGACACTTGGATGAGTTTAGCTAGCAACACATGCACATAATCGTCTCATTAGTTCTGTTCCTGTTTACAACAATAATTATTAGTGTGTGATGTTCTGGTTACCCCCTTCTCTCTCCTCCTCCCCCACCCTTTATAACAAGGTCATAAAATAAAATAGAATAGAAATCTGTTCTAGCAAC
Organism: Octopus sinensis; assembly: GCF_006345805.1. Classification (NCBI taxonomy): domain Eukaryota; kingdom Metazoa; phylum Mollusca; class Cephalopoda; order Octopoda; family Octopodidae; genus Octopus; species Octopus sinensis. Next base: position 24,554,489 of record NC_043017.1, read on the forward strand.
ATCCTTTCAATTGAAGAGTTGGAAATTCGCCCTTTCCTTTTACATTAGAAACTGAAAGCTAATTCTATTATTACTTTTAAGCTGTTGGCATATCCAACCCCTATCTTTTTTTTTTTTTTTTTTTTTGCTATATTGGGGGTTGAATGGTGGGGGTTGGGAGCGTTGGAATCACTGCCAGTTGTAGGGGCTGGGCAGAGTTATTGGATTTACTTGGTGGCTGCGGAGAGTGGAGCAGAGTTGAGGGGGTGGGGGGGCTTTGCCATCCCCATTGTAACCCCTTTCCTTTTCCAAATCTATAAATGGCCTTGAAAGACAGCTCTCGTTTCTATTTCCAATCTGACAAGTAAAATAAAATTGTCTCTTATCTACAGGGATTTCTGCCTAATTTTAATAGACTGTGTGTGTGTGTTGGACTACTTGTGTAAGTATAGACAAATATCTACATATATATATTTCTTTATTGCCCACAAGGGGCTAAACATAGAGGGGACAAACAAGGACAGACAAAGGGATTAAGTCGATTACATCGACCCCAGTGCGTAACTGGTACTTAATTTATCGACCCCAAAAGGATGAAAGGCAAAGTCGACCTCGGCGGAATTTGAACTAAGAACGTAACGTGTGTGTGTGTGTGTGTGAAGGTGCATGGCCTATTGGTTAGGGTGTTACACTCATGATTGCTCAATCGTGGGTTCAATTCCAAGACTGGGTGGCATGTAGTATTCTTGAGTAAAACACTTCATTTCATCTTGCTCCAGTCCACTCATCTGTAAATGGATAACCTTGTGACAGACTAGCTTTCCGATCTGGGAGATTGTTGGCCTGCTCACCTAACCAGCAGGTGGCATCATTTGGAAGCTAAAACAATTTGTAACCAGCAATGTATAACAACATCCAATAGTCTGGTCAAAACTATGACATATGTAAGAACCCCTTTGGTCATGAATGACCATGGGATTGCACCTAGAAAGTTCCCTTCCAAGGCACAACCCCAGGCAAGGTTGTTTATGGAAGACCAGCAGTCGCCCATGCATACCAGCCTCCCCTCTCTGCACCACTTATGTTATCCAAAGGAAAGGCAAAGGCCGATACAGCTTGCTCAAGAACACAACACACAGCCCAGTCTGAGAATCGAACTCACTACCCCATGATTGGGAGTCCGGTGCTCTAACAACTGAGCTATGTGCCATCACAACACATATCATCATCATTATCATCATCATTTAACATCCATTGTCCGTGCTGGCATGGGTTGGACAGTTTGACTGGGCTGGCATGCTGGAAGGCTGCGCCAGGATCTAGTCTGATTGTATATATATATTATTTATGTGCCCTTTTCAAGCCTAGCCGGGCTCATGGGCCCAGTTTCCCGGTTTCTATGGCATATGTGTTCCCCCCAGCTGGACGGGATGCCAATCCATCGCAGCATTACTCAAGAAACAGTGAGAGAAGGTTGGGGCAAAAGAGTACAACAGGGGTCGCCACCACCCCCTGCCGGAGCCTTGTGGAGCTTTTAGGTGTTTTCGCTCAATAAGCACACACAATGCCCGGTCTGGAAATCGAAACCACTATCCTCCGACCGTGAGTCCACTGTCCTAACCATTGGGCCATTGTGCCTCCACATATATATATCGTTGTTGTCATTGTTTTAATGTTTACTTTTTCCATGCTTGCATGGGTCAGATAAAGTTTATTGAGGCAGGTTTACTACAGTCAGATGCCCTTCCTGTTGCCAACCCTTACCTGTTTCCAGGCAAGGTAATGTTTTTGCAGAATACTGGAAATGACACTGCTTGTATGACAGTGACACTTGTTCACAACTGTCTGTCTGTGTCACGCTGAATTTTTCTGAGCACTATGTTAAGAGTACATGTGTCTGTGGGGTGCTCAGCCATTTGGAATTTAATTTCATGAGCAGGCTGTTCTGCTGATCAGATCGACTGGAACACTCGTTATCATAACCGATAGAGTGCCAAAAAGAGAAAGGCAGAACATTTGTGCAAGATATAGCCAGTTTAAATGCTAAAGGATTCAAGAATTTGTTTTTGTCTTTTTGCTCTGAGATGATCCAAGATTTCCTAAGTTGTGTTGTTATATTTTCGGACTTTAGTTGTCTAAGTACCTTCTCCGGTCTCTGTTGCTGTTAGCAGTAGCTGAGTAAAAGCTGGAACGGTTTCTGGGAGAAGATTAGAAAACATCAATCAACTGAGGAGTCAGAACGTTAATAAATTTATACATTAAGTAAATGTGCCTCTTTTATTAGTAACTAGTGCAAGCTGACCTTTATAAAATCTGTGTGCAAATGTGCATGTGTGTGTGTGTTGCATTCACATGAAACTTCCCATTATTCAATTGCCTCATTATCCAAATTCAGTAATGGTTCATGCTTGCCAATTCTTACAGACAAATATGTAGAAATACTAAAAATGCTATGCGTAGATATGGAAAGAGAGATAGCATCCCAGGCACATTAATAAAGCCATATTAATAAATACATGTGTGTGTGTGTGATTAAATTCTCTGGATATTTCACACATGTACATTTGCACATAAAAACATTCTCTTCTCTGTTCATACAGATTTGTATATCTAAGAGACTATTAACTGATCCATTTTTCTTCCTGATTTTTCATGTTTTGGTTTTGTTTTGTTTTTTGTTTTTTTTTTGTTCTTTTTTTAATTCATTTATTTGTTTATTTTATTTATTTATTTTGTAAATTGATTTGTTTATTTTTTATTTTTATTTTTTATTTCCTCTTTTTTTTTTCTTCATTTGTTGCAATTTATTTTCAGATCTTCTTTCCTTGTAACTTTGTATTATACTTTTCTTTTCTTTTCTTTTTTTTTTTTTTGTTCACAATGTGTGTGTTTTGTATTTTTTTTTTAAACCTGACTGCTAACCAACAATCACTGAATAGATATGTAGTGAAATAAAGTATATTAAATTTCTCTTTTGGTCGACCGATCGGTTGGTTGGTTGGTTTGTCTGTTCATCTTAGCTGTATTGATGTTCCCATTGATTGCTTAGTAACTGAAATAAATAGCTTACTTCATTCATATATATATATATATATATATATATTATATATATATACACACACACACACATAAACATATATATTATATATATATATATATATATATAATATATATTATTTTGTGTGTATGTGTGTGTATATATATATATTTATATAAATACATTATATATATATATACACACACACACGTATATATATATAGATAGATAGATATACACATATATGTACATGCATACATACATACACACATCTATATACATGCATATACATATATATACACACACACATGTACATATATATGCAAACCGACATACATACATGCACACATAAACACATACACACACACACACATGCACGCATGCATGCATGTAGTCTTAACTTCGACTTGACAGCTGATGAAACTCACATATCGCATCATATATTTTAAATATTTAATTTATCATATACATGTGCAATAAGCTTAATCGATTTTCTGACCTTTTCCTAATTATTCAGTGATGTCCAACTGAGGGTAACCAGCCCTATTGGCTTTGTGGCAGGGGACCAATTATCTGTTGTTTAGAGAAGCTACACAGGAGTGGACTCCCGTTATGCCATTTCCATGACCCATGCAAACGCTTGTGGGGATCATTGGATCAATAACAAAAGAAAGCTATTTCATTAATTCAAGGAAGGATTAATCTGATGTAATATCTTATAACTAAATCCCTGGCATTTGTTAACAACTGTCACATGTAGTCAAAGTGAGGTGACAGTAACACACACACACATAAACATATATATTATATATATATATATATATATATATATATATATATATATATATATATAAGTTCAGCAAAATTTTAGATTCAAATGAATGTGGTACTTAATTTAGATGCACCAGAATTCTGTATGGTGTTATCCATAAAAATCCGTGGGTGTTTATAATCAAAATAAGCAACAAGAATGACTCTGGTAATTTGGTACGATCGTTTCATACTACATCATTTTATTAAATGTTGTAATACTTACAACATTTAATAAAATGATGTAGTACAAAACGACCGTACCAAATTACCGGAGTCATTCTTGTTACTTATTTTGATATATATATATATATATATATTATCATTATCATCGTTTGATGGTCATCTTCCATGCAGGCATGAGTAGGACAGTTCACTGGAGTTAGTCAGGTAGAAAAACTACCCTATGCTACTTTGTCTCTTCTGGCAGGGTTTTTATGGCTGGATGCCCTTCCTACCACCAACCACTCTGCAGAGTGGACTCAGTGCCTTTTACGTGGCACAAGCACAGGCAAGGTCAGTTTTGGCATGGCTTTTACAGCTGGATGCTCTTCCAAATGCCAACCACTTTACAGTGTGGACTGGATGCATTTTAAGTGGCACCAGCACTGGCAGGGTCACCTTGTTAGGGAACTGCCTTGAAGGGTTTAGTCAAACAAATCAAACTCAGTGCATTTTTTTTTTTAAGCCTGCTACTTATTCTGTTAGTCTCTTCCTGCCGAACAACTAAGTTATAAAGGACAAAAACAAACAAACACTGGTTGTCAGGCAGTGGTGAGGAACAAACTCAAAGTCACACACTCATTTATATATATATATATATATGTGACTGCGTGTGTACCGTTGGCGATTTTTTTTCCTCTGTCTTCCCTTCTCTGGATCTTTCCTTCTATGTTTCTGATGAAGAGCTCCGCTCGAAACGTTAAACCCTCCTTCTTTCCTTCTTTCCTCAGTGTCCAATAATACTATATTTGTTCCATATCCTCGCGTTGTTGTGTTTTTTTGTGCTTTCTTGTTTGGATTAACTATATATATATATATATTTTTCTCTCCTTCTTTCTGTGTTTTTTTTCTCTCTGTGTATCTTTCTGTTGAAGAGCGTAGGCTCGAAACGTTAAAGACTTGTTTTATTTATATTTCCTGAGCGCCATACTAATACAATTGTTTGTTTGTTTTCCACCTGCCTTCGTCTTTTGTCTATTTTCATAAAGCTTCCCGTTATATATAAATATGTACGTATATATATATATATATATATATATATATATATATATATATATATATATATATACATTCATACATACATACACACACACGACAGGATTCTTTTAGTTTCCATTCTCCAAATCCACTCACAAGATTTTGGTCAGCACAGGATTTTATTGGAAAAAAACTGGTCCAAGTTGGTGTGCAGTGGAACTGAACCCAGAACCATGTGGCTGGGAAGCAAACATCTTACCACACAGCCGTACCTGTGTCTGTGTCTCTTCAATGATTTGAGCTAAACGCTACAAGTTTTAATTAAATGCTTTTTTGTCTATGAGCTAATACCTACCATTGTTGTTTGCCGTAACGAGTGAAGCCTCTCTTCCCATGGAACCAGTTTGCAGTGAGATTGATTGAGGCGTTTAGTTTTTAACTGTCTTTGCAAGAGACACATCAGTAACAGGATGCAAAGCCTACTGGCTCTTCAGTGAAGCAGACCAGCATCTTAGCAACCCAGTTAGTGGCAACATTTCTAAATTATTTATGCTGTTATTTCCCTGTTTTAGTAGAGAAAACTGTAAATTGATATTGCTTCAGAATTGCTTTGACTGGCTTGTTTTTTGTTTTAATTATTCTTAGTTCGCTTCTTTTTCTTTCATTGATTGTTTAGCATATAAACTTTATAATGGGTGGTCTTCGTGAAAACAGTTAATGCATTTATAAATCGTATGTTTTAATGTGCTTGTACATGCATGTGTTGTCTGTTGAAAATTCCATAGGGCAGAAGGTCAAAAACAAGAACAGAAAGAATGTAAGTGTTGGCAAGAAAATGAATGAAAATCTAGGGTAGAGCTTTGTGTCACACAGAAACACATTATGATTAAACACTGCAAAAACCATCTGAGATTTTTTCAACCTTCTGACATTTTCAATGAATGCTGGAATATGTTTTGTTTACTCTCTTTACTCTTTACTCTTTTACTTGTTTCAGTCATTTGACTGCAGCCATGCTGGAGCACCGCCTTTAGTTGAGCAAATCGACCCCGGGACTTATTCTTTGTAAGCCCAGTACTTATTCTATCGGTCTCTTTTGCCAAACCGCTAAGTGACGGGGACGTAAACACACCAGCATCGGTTGTCAAGCAATGCTAGGGGGACAAACACAGACACACAAACACATACACACACATATATATATATACATATATACGACAGGCTTCTTTCAGTTTCCGTCTACCAAATCCACTCACAAGGTATTGGTTGGCCCGGGGCTATAGCAGAAGACACTTGCCCAAGATGCCACGCAGTGGGACTGAACCCGGAACCATGTGGTTGGTTAGCAAGCTACTTACCACACAGCCACTCCTGCGCCTATATATGTTTATATATTTTCTTTTTAAAAAATATTTGATATTGTTGTGTAGTTAAGAAGTTTGCTTCCCAACCACGTGGTTTTGGGTTCAGTCCCATTGTACAGTACTTTGGACAGTTGTTGTCTTCTACTTTAGGCCCTGGTGAACCAAAGCTTCATCAATGGATTTGGTTGATGGAAACTAAAAGAAACTTGTGTGGTGTGTGTGTGTGTGAATATGAATGTGTTTGAATGTCACTGTCATTCATTCCCAATATTCTGTGAGAACATGTCAGACAACAGGAAAATATTATCTTTCTTGGAATCAGATGAGCATTAGCAACAGGAAGAGCATCCTGCCATAGAAAATCTACCTGAATAAACTTTATTCAACTCATGCAAGTATAGAAAAGTAGATGTTAGAGTGGTGGTGGTGGTAGTGGTTGGACCTTCCCTCCAAAAAAAATCGTAATATTTTCTGACTTGGACCTTTCTTCTGATATAGACCCATATTTCCACTTGTTATTATTATTTTTTCCCCACCAAAAAAAATCCTTATATTTTCTGACTTGGACCTTCCTTCTGATATGGACCCATATTTCCTCTTTTTATTATTACTTTTTTCCCCACCAAAAAAAATCCTAATATTTTCTGACTTGGATCTACCTTCTGATATAGACCTATATTTCCACTTTTTATTATTATTTTTTTCCCCGTCAAAAAAAATCCTTATATTTTCTGACTTGGACCTTCCTTCTGAGATAGACCCATATTTCCACTTTTTATTATTATTTTTTCCCCCCACCAAAAAAAAATCCTTATATTTTCTGGCTTGGACCTTCCTTCTGATATAAACCCATATTTCCACTTATAATATTATTTTTTCCTCACCAAAAAAAATCTGACATGGAACCTTCCTTCTGATACAGACTCTTATTTCCTCTTTGATTTTTTTTTTTTTTTTTTTACAGTAACATAGAAGATATAAAATGTAAGGTAATGGTATTTCCACCCACCATTTAGCATTAGCACTGAATATACATTTTGCAGCAGCATTTCAATGAGAACTTGAACAACTCACCTCTCATGCTGCCCCAAAAGTCACACAGCACACTAACCATTCCTCCACTATGTGCATCTGCACTGCAATTTTTTTTATTTCTCAGATCACTGACTAAGTTGTTCAATTGTTGATAGGTAGTTGCAGTGAATGCAACTGCTGTAAACACAGCATGCATTGTTTCGGCTATACAGCACTACTTGGTTGCAATAATCACAAAAACTTCACTGCAGTGTACACTGCTGTTATTGTTCACTAACCAGGTATTCTCCTGTGCTCATTTTGCATACTAGGTACTACGCAGTACTGAGTTGCAAACTAGGTGCACCACAGTGCTTTGTTGCTCACTAGGGACACTACAAGTGCTTTGTTAATCACTGACTATACTGGTGCACTTTGTACAGTACTGAGCCACTATCTGGGTGCATTACAAGTGCCTTGTTAATCACTGCATACACTTTGAGTGCTTAGTTGATCACTAAGCAAATCACAATGTTTAGTTGTACCCTGAGTACCCTGCAGTAGATATTTACTAACTGGGTACACAGCTGTACTAAATTTCCGTGACTATCTACACCTGCTGTGCTTAGTCATTAGGCAGAAATATTATTTTATTGTTGGTTAAGTAAAACACTACAATCACCAGCCAAGCACATGAGTAATGTTGGTAATCAAATACACAAGAGAAACAGTAGCAAATGTCTTATATTTCCTGTGTTCATGCTCCATTTATTTCATCTTTAACATCCAAGCCATGTTTGGATGGTCTGATCGAGTTGTTATTCAAAGGTCATGCTAATCCAACGCATCTTGATTGATTGCATTCAAGTTATAAACACCCTGTTTTGTATTCTTTTTATTTTGTTTCTTTTTTTGCAGGGATAGTATATCTAGGACTACAATATTCCATGTTTATTTCATTTTTAAAGACAGTAGAATATGATATTGGTGATATTTGGTTGCTATTTCTAGTAGATTGAGAGACTACACAGAGGCTTCTATATTGACTTGTTCTCAACCAAGAATAAACATGCTACATCTCTATCATTCTGATAATGGCATGAACCTGACGGTGTATCTAGACTGCACAGAGGCTCCTATATTGACTTTCAACCGACCAAGCATAAACATGTCAGGACCACCTTGCTCTGATGATAACATAAAACTTTATCTGATACTTTGGTTTATTCAATTTCACTGGGTATCATATAAGAGTAACCAGATACTCTGATAATGACACAAACAAGAAATTCTAAAGTCATCTTTGAACAGTCAGTCTACCTGGAAAGAAACCATGCAGCTATTAATAAAAAGAGTTGAAATTAATATATGCAAGATTTCACGGCTTTAACATCAATCCTTCATAGTCAGCCTAAGAAATTTGCAGCCCACCCTCATATCTGATAGAGTAATATGAAAGCGAAAGTATTAAGGATTCTGAATTATTAGTTCTACTATGATTTTGGATCACCAAGCATAGATTGGCATATTTCGGTCATATTATGCAGAGAAAATCCCTGGAGAAGGACATCATGCTCGGAATGGTCAGTGGCAAGAGAGGACGAGGCCGGCCAAGAACCCGCTGGCTTGACACCATCAAGAGTGATACCAGAATGGACATAGCCAATCTGAAAGAAGCGGCCCAGGATAGAACTGACTGGAGGACACTGATCCAATGAGTGACCGAGAGTCGACTTCGACTAAGCGGATAGAGAGAGATGATTTTAAACCAATCTCATGCAAACCCACCTGAGACCACCTGTAGTTCCATTACAGAAAACCTCTTGCTTTTATTATTGCTTTTATTTTAAAGAGACTGATAAAACAAGTACTGGGCTTTAAAAATATAAGTCCTGAGGTCAGTTAGTTTGACTAAAACCCTTCGAGGTGGTGCTACAGTGCGGCCGCAATCAAATGACTGGAACAACTAAAAGAAAAAAAAGAATTGGAATTAAAATCTTCCATCATAATTTTTTTATGTATGAATCCTTTCTTGTATTTCAGATAGCTGCTTATATTTCATAAAAAAAGTTAGTTATATTTATTAAATTCTTCAAAAATCTTAATTATTTTAGCAAATTTATTGAAATACATGAGCAATGTAATATTCTATTAGAAACCATGACCTCCTCAACAGCAAGACTGTCTTTCTGTCACACTCTAATCTTTCATCATCTGGCACGAGATCACCTCCTCCAATACCCCCTCCCTTCTCAAAGATTTCTTGTTTTGCGCAGTTACTCGGTGACCCTACCAGTGCAGGTACCACTTAAAAAGCACCAAGTCCACACTGTAAAGCGGTTGGCATTTGGAAGGGCATCCAAATGTAAAAATCCTGCCAAAACTGACCTCGCCTGTGTGAGTACCACATAAAAAGCACTCAGCCCACTCTGTGGAGTGGTTGGTGTTAGGAAGGGGCATCCAGCCATAAAAACCCAGCCAAAACAGACAGAAGCATGATGCAGGCTCCTGCCTGACCAGCTCCTATCAAACCGTCCAACCCATACCAGCATGGAAGGAGGATGTTAAACAATGATGATGATGAGGAAATCTGGTCATGAAAGGATTAACCCTTTAGCATTCAAATTATTCTGTTAAATGTAATGCTTATTTATTCACATTGTCTTGAATTAATCATCCATTATCTTGCTGTTCTGAGATTTTGATGACATAAATGTTAATTTTTTAGAATGATATTGTAGGTTTGGTATGAGAAACCACATCTGGCCTATTTGAGCATAAAAAAAAGGTAAACTATTTGGACCAGATATGGCTGGTTTAAATGCAAACAGGTTAAAGAGAACAATAAATTTATTAAACAATTCCATATTGTTAAGCACTAATGTAAAATCTTGATATAAAATGTTGATATCTGCTCTTGCTTTGTTTTGAAATTCAAAACAGACCTGTAGAAGAGAGCGCATGGCATTGATGAGATCATGAATAGCAATGAAAGGCCTTTGACAAACAACTGATTGATTGTTTAGCAACAAATTAAACAAACGATTAGTTAGTTGGTTGGATAACTAACCAATTGATGAACAATAAAGGAGTGAAATTGAACCAGTGTGTTTATTATTATTGGTTTAATGACCCTCCCTAGATAGAGCAATGTCTACACTTTGTATTTTCATTTATTAAAATTTTTAGTTTGTGGCTAAGACCTGTTAAAGATGGAATTAGGACAAAAAAAATGAAACAAATGCTTTTCTTTGTCTTTATTTCACCATTGCACTGGTTTTTAACCCTTTTACAGCAGAAATCAGATATATCCTCTCAAATTTCATTATCCTTAACTGCAGAAAGCAGTTTTACATACCAGTCTATCTTTTGTTGAGGAATGTCATGTTTGAACTATTTTTTGTTGAAATTATATCGAGTTTATTGAGGCTATATGACTTACAGAAAATACAAATGCCATCTTTTGGTAGATATTCAACGTCATTACTGGAATAACCATGAAATTTAATTTCCCAATTAATGGGTTAATTGCTCTTCATCGTTTATATTTTTTTAAAAACCCATGTTGCAAATTCACAACACAATGACAGAAGACCTTAATTTCCAGCTATTTGCTTCCATTATAATTGTGTAAAATTAATAAATAAAATTATGGATTGATTGATTTATTATTGTCATAATTTCACTGAATTGTCATTCTTTTCAATTAGTGATGGGTAAATTTAAAAAAAAAGATTTTTTTTTATCATTGTTTTTCTTTGTTTCTTTTAGGTTACTCTAATGAATGCAATGATACCGTTCCATGTGGTTGGAAAGCTTGGTGCAATAATAACTCCTGTAGCTGCCTTAACAACAACTCAGTTTTGCATGACAACAAAAGAGATTGCAGAAAAGGTACGTTAACAGCAACCTTCTACAATTTCTCTCACAAAGCCTCTGTTGTTTTGTTTCCAGATATATTTTTCTTTGTCTTGTTATGGGTGGAGGCAAGACAGCAAGCTGGCAGAATTGCTAGCATGCTGGGCGAAATGCTTAGCAGTATTTCGTGTCTTTACATTCTGAGTTCAAATTCCGCCAAGGTCAACTTTGCCTTTCATCCTTTGAGGGTCGATAGATTAAGTACCAGTTGAACTCAAAATGTAAAGACAGACCAAATACCAATAAGCATTTCGCCCGGTGTGCTAACATTTCTACCAGCTCACCACCTTCTTCCGCTATATTATATAACGCTCTACAATACTATACTGCACCCCACAGTACTATCTTGATATCCTATACTATAATGTTCTCCATACTATTTTGTTCTGTACAATATTATATTGCACTTTACCATACTGTACAGCTGTATATACAGTAACATTCTGCCAGTTAGGTCATGTAGCATAAATTAGCAGAAAAGGAGAATTTTTGCAATGCAATAGTGACAGCTAGAAGGCCGGTCAGTTTGTACTAATATATCTTTTAGTAGATTGGACTTTTTGAGTCATACATTAAGTAGCATGAATAAGTAGAAAACAGTTCATTTACACACTTCTCTCTATTTCTCCCTTTCTCTTTATCTCTCTCAATCTCTCTTTTTTCCTCCTCCTGTCTCTTTCGCACACACACACACATTCGCAGTATGGAAAACAGATGTGTAATGATGATGATTGTGATGATAATGATGATGACGATGACATACATTCATATATACACATATGTATATACACTCACACACACACACATATATATTTATATGTGCAACAACATATGTAAACAAACTTGTTTTGTCTTTTTTTGTTTTTGTTTTTGGAAGTGTCAAATGTGTATCATACAGACAAGAAATTTAGTATTCTGAATGCAGTATAGCTATGAAAACAGCAGGAAGATTGTGTATTTTACCTTTATAAGATGGAAAAAGTGGTCAGCAAACAGCCACGGGACTCAATTTCACAGCTCTCAGATACTGGCTGAGTACTCCCATTTCCCTCTTTCTCTCTCTCTCTCAGCTTGATGGGTCTTCTTCTCAAGCACGACATAATGCCAAAGGTCTTGGTCATTACCTCCATGAGGCCCAACACTCAAAAGGAACTCAGCCACTTCGCCTCCATCAGATAAGATGGTCTTTACATGCCAATGCTAGAGATTAATTGTAGATCCAATATAGTACCTAGTAGAATTGTGAAGTGTGTTATGAACCATGCATTTGTAGACAACATTAAACCTTCTGCAATGGGTTTGCAGCAGGCATCCATTCCTAGATTTGCAGTTGCAACCAGATCTATCTGGTCCATAGGAACTTGCTGTATGTGGATTGGATGCTGTACTATTAGAGGGCATGCTAGGTTTTAGGGTAGTGTTCTTTGGCTTGCTCCCAGCATTATCACTATTATGTATGTCATTTGGACCTATAATTCTTTCCACTATATTTCATTCAATACATTGCTCCAATAGCTGGGATATCCCAGAAACAACTGTCAGAGATTATCTTTACCAGTTGGTACTATTTTTACCATTTGCTATGTAGCAAATTTTTTTAGATTGAATTCAATGAAATCTAATGTCCTTGTTCTGCCTTGACTAATTGTTTGCCTTTCCTCACTACTTTGACCTATATTTATATATATATGTGTGTGTGTATGTATATATATGTGGTGTGTGTGTGTATATATATATATTTATCTATGTATATGTGTGTATGTATGTATATGTGTGTGTGTGTGAGTGTGTATAGTCATATATGTGTGTTTGAGAGTGAAAGAAAATCTGTGTCTATGTATCTCAAACAAAGGTAATACATTTCTCTAAGCCTTCCTTTACTTTTGCATAATTAGTGACATTTGATTAACCTTTCACAGCTTCTTTAATTATACTCATGTCTGGGAACTTTACTAGTATTACTAGGATATGGCAGGTCAACCCATTCTTTTCAATTACTGCAAAACACTCTACCTGTTTGAATTAATTTTTCTCAAACTAAAACTACTCTACAAGTTCTTGTCACATTATCATTCACTCCTCCACTCCTTTTTGTTTTCGTTATTTTTTGTTTGTTTTTAATTAAAAAATGCACTGAATATTCATTATGACCATTTTTTTTATAAAGGATCTTTAAGTAAAAACACCATCTAAAAGTCCCCAATGCAATCTTTTACCTTTTTTTTTAAATCTTTTACTTGTTTCAGTCATTTGATTGCAGCCATGCAAGGGGACTGCCTTAAAGGGTTTTTAATCAAACAAATCAACCCCAAGATTTATTTTTTTAAAGCCTTGTACTTATTCTGTCGGTCTCTTTTGCCAAACTACTAACTTACGAGACATAAATACACTAACTGCAGTTGTCAAGCAGTGGTGGGAGACAAACATTGACAGAAAGATCCATACACAAAGATATATGCATATATAGTTGCTCCCATAAATTCTAAAATAAAATTTAGAATTTACAGAGGGTCACATTTGGGAACAAAAAAGTGACAATGCAGACATACATACATACATACATATATATATATATATATATATATATATATATATCATCATCATCATTATCGTTTAACATCCGTTTTCCATGCTAGCATGGGTTGGACGGTTCAACCAGGGTCTGGGAAGCCAGGAGGCTGTGCCGGTTTTCTTTTGTTGGTCCAAGGCTATAGTAGAAGACACTTGCTCAAGGTGTCACACTGTGGGAATAAACCCAGAGCCATGTGGCTAGGAACCAAGCTTCTTACCACATAGCCATGCCTGCACCTATGCAATAATTAGAATAATTAGAAACATGTTAAGTTGCTGTACATGGCTTTTCTTTTGAATACTGAACAAGTTTTTTTTCTCTTTTTTGCATGAGAAAAAAATATGAATTGTATACGTAATTGTACAGAAAAATCAGCATTTGTATTAACAATTTCTTTATTTGACTATTTTCTCTCTCTTTTTTTTTTTTTACAGATGGATGTGATCATATATCGAATTGCCTAGAATGTAATGCTGAAAATAAATGCATTCGGTATATTGACGGAAATTTTATACTAATTCATCATTCATAACATAAAACTTGCTACTTTCTTATCAGTCGATTGCCATGTCTTTTGAAAGTTGATGTGTTAGGCAGTAAATCACATTGAGACTATTTTTAGACAGCTGTGTGTGTGTACATGTGTGTGTGTGTGTGTACAAGTGTGTGTACATGTGTGTGTGTATGTGTACATGTGTGTGCGTGTGTACATGTGTGTGTGTACATGTGTATGTGTACATGTGTGTGTACATGTGTGTGTGTACATGTGTGTGTGTACATGTGTGTGTGTACATGTGTGTGTGTACATGTGTGTGCGTGTGTACATGTGTATGTGTACATGTGTGTGTACATGTGTGTGTGTACATGTGTGTGTGTGTACATGTGTGTATATACATGTGTGTGTGTGTACATGTGTGTGTGTACATGTGTACGTGTACATGTGTGTGTGTACATGTGTGTGTACATGTGTGTGTGCACATGTGTGTGTGCACATGTGTGTGTGCACATGTGTGTGTGCACATGTGTGTGTGCACATGTGTGTGTGCACATGTGTGTGTGCACATGTGTGCGTGTGTGTGTGCGTGAGTGTATGTGGTGGGGGTGTACCGCGTAATCATACCCAACCTTGCGAGATTTATTCATTCTTAGAATGGATATAAAATACAATCACATTATATCTGGTTGGGATAAGTTGCTTTAACCCTTTCATTGCCATTTGAGAGAAATGTTGTACCTAAGAAGCATCAGTTGTTCTGTGCAAGAGAGACGATTGCGCTGGTATGGTCATGTGGCGAGAATGGATGAAGATAGGTGTGTGAGAAAGTGCCAATCCCTAGCAGTTGAGGGAACCCGTGGAAGAGGTAGACCCAGGAAAACCTGGGACGAAGTGGTGAAGCACGACCTTCGGACGTTAGGTCTCACCATGGAAATGACTAGAGACCGAGACCTATGGAAGTATGCTGTGCGTGAGAAGACCCGGCAAGACTAGTGAAGCCATAAATCCGTGGCCCCTACCTGGGACGTAGTCAGTCCACCTGTGCATACCTTCCTTCTTGTGACACTTGTGAAGACCTGTTGAGGCAAGTGAGAATCGAATCGAATCAAATCAAATCAAATCGAACCAAATCAAAATAGATGAACATCAATGGAATTTGTATCCTTGTGGTACCAGTGCCGGTGGCACATAAGAAAACCATCCGAACGTGATCGTAGCCAGTACCGCAACGACTGGCCTCCGTGCTGAGGGCACGTAACAAACACCATCCGAGCGTGGCCGTCCGCCAGCCCCGTCTGGCACCTGTGTCGGTGGTACATAAAAAACACCATCCGAGCGTGGCCGTCTGCCAGCCTCGTCTGGCACCTGTGTCGGTGGCACATAAAATCACCCACTACACTCTCGGAGTGGTTGGCGTTAGGAAGGGCATCCAGCTGTAGAAACACTGCCAGATCTGACTGGCCTGGTGCAGCCTTCGGGCTTGCCAGACCCCAGTTGAACCGTCCAACCCATGCTAGCATGGAAAGCGGACGTTAAACGATGATGATGATGATGATGATATATACGATGGGCTTCTTTCAGTTTCCGTCTACCAAATTCACTCACAAGGCTTAGGTCAGCCCGAGGCTATAGTAGAAGACACTTGCCCAAAGTGCCGCGCAGTGGGACTGAACCCGGAACCATGTGGTTGGTAAGCAAGCTACTTACCACACAGCCACTCCTGCGCCTATAGTATTAAAAAGGATTAAAAAGATGATGAAAAATCCTCAATTAGTCTGGGAGTGTTGATCCATTTATAATTCTTGGATCTAAGCCATCCAGAAGATGACTCAAGTTGAACGGCATGGAAAAAACATAAAAAAAACAAAACAAATATAGAACCTAAAATAAAATTTTACTCTTAAACTTTTTATGGAATTTTTTCTCTTTTCCAAAATTCTGTTGTGTGATAAGAAGTTTGCTTCCCAAACACATGGTTCTGGGTTCAGTCCCATTGCATGGCATCTTGGGCAAGTGTCTTCCATAGACCCTGGCTGACCTAAGCCTTGTGAGTGAAATTGGTAGGTGGAAACTGGAAGAAGCCCATCATGTATGTGTGTGTGTGTATGTATATATATAAGGATATTACTATTAATAATTTACAATAATATCAGTGACTAGCATGCGTAAAAGAATCATAAAAGCAAAATTATCAATTAATATTGAAGGGTACCACTTGTAGCACCAGCATGCTAAAGATAGCAGTCAAAACTACTCAAAACCACAGTTTTCATTTGTACACAAGAGTGAAATGAAGGGAACGGGCAGTAAAATTCTAAGGCCCTGTACCATAGACTCCCATTCCCTCGATTTCGCCTTTGTGTACAAGGGAAACTGTGGTTTTGAGTTATTTTCATTGCTTTCTTTAGCATACTGGTGCTACAAGTGGCATCCTTCATTATTAATTTTTACATATATATGGCGCAGGAGTGGCTGTGTGGTAAGTAGCTTGTTTACCAACCACATGGTTCTGGGTTCAGTCCCACTGCGTGGCACCTTGGGGAAAGTGTCTTCTACTATAGCCTTGGGCCGGCCAAAGCCTTGTGAGTGGATTTGGTAGACGGAAACTGAAAGAAGCCTGTCGTATATATGTATATATATATATATATATGTGTGTGTGTGTTTGTGTCTGTGTTTGTCCCCCTAGCATTGCTTGACAACCGTTACTTAGCGGTTCGGCAAAAGAGGCCGATAGAATAAGTACTGGGCTTACAAAAGAATAAGCCCTGGGGTCGAGTTGCTCGATTAAAAAGGCGGTGCTCCAGCATGGCCGCAGTCAAATGACTGAAACAAGTAAAAGAGTAAAACAGTATATATATATATATATATAGAGAGAGAGAGAGTAAGGGAGTTCAAAAGGGGTCTCAGGGAGTAGCGTCCCTCCTTCCTGAGCTAGTTTGCCACCACATTTCTTAAAAGTTGTGGTAGAGGCTTTGGTCTCGGGACCATTTATGTCTAGAAACTGAGGCTGAAGGTAAGCAAGAGCATGTTCTCCATAGAAAATGATACAATATTTGGCATTCTAACAAAACAACCATGTTAAGTTGGATATAGAGATTGCTTTTTGATATAAAACTACATTATGCTATATACCCTTCTTTTCTTTTTAAGAAGAAAGGATGTTATTTAAAGATTTGGCTGCTATTCTTAGTCAATTGGACAAACAAAACATTCTCTTCAGTAATGATATGAACATCATAACTCTTAAAATCAATAGATGAATCATACAGTGATAGACATCTGATAACAAAAATAAAAAAAAAGGGGGGGGATCAAGCAGTTAGTTTTGGTTATTGCAATAACATGTGATAAATAAAGACAAATGTATAGATTGATGCCACATTTTATTAGTTTTCATTTTGTTGAAGCTTTGTTGTGTTGATGGCCATAAAAAGTGTGTTACAGCAGTTAAGCAACAGCAAGTTGTATCCAATGTATTAAGTAGATAGATGTTTAAACTTAGTAAATGGCTCAGCCATTAGCAGCAAACAGCAAATGCCACAGATTGATAAATTAGAATTTTCTTTGTATATTGTATTGGGTGTACTTATTTATTTTATACTATTGATATGAAGGTGCATGGCTTAGTGGTTAGGGGTATTCAGCTCACAATCGTTAGGTGGTGGGTTCAATTCCCAGTGGTATGTTGTGTCCTTGAGCAAGACACTTTATTTTACGTTGCTCCTGTCCACCCAACTGGCGAAA
Organism: Octopus sinensis; assembly: GCF_006345805.1. Lineage (NCBI taxonomy): Eukaryota > Metazoa > Mollusca > Cephalopoda > Octopoda > Octopodidae > Octopus > Octopus sinensis. Next base: position 24,572,623 of record NC_043017.1, read on the forward strand.
ATGAGTTGTGCCTGTAATTCAAAGGACCAGCCTTGTCACATTATGTGTCACACTGAATCTGAAAGTATGTGTGTCTGTGGAGTACTCAGCCACTTGCTTGTTAATTTCATGAACAAGCCATTCCATTGATCAAATCAGTGGAGGAGACTATTGATATGATTTTAAACTACATTCAGTTGTAGGACCCTGGTTTAGTACTTCTAAGGTCTTTGAAGAATTATGGAACTCCCTCTTAGTCACTATTGTTCTCAGGTCGACTCTCTGCGCCAGTGTAGTAGCACCTGTCAGCATCCCATCAATGGATTAATTAACTTATTGGGGCTTGCCTACCTATACATGTAAAGACTAGATCTGGTGGAATCTGTGAAAGAAACCTTTGTGGTTCAATGAAGGGGAAGGTGACTGCAGCAATGCATTGTAGAGTAGAGGGAGCAAGGTGAGGCTAGGTGATCCACTGCATCCATCTCCATCCCTAGTTGTCTTGACTCGGATTTGCCACTGTGAAGTCAGTGAAATTATAGTCATGGCAGATACTGGTACCATGCAACTGGCACCCATGCTGGTGGTACGTAAAAGTACCCATTACACTCTTGGAGTGGTTAGCATTAAGATGTGCATCCAGCCATAGAAACCAGGCCAAATCAGACTGGAGTCTGGTACAACCCCTCAGCTTACAAGCTCTAGTCAAACTGTCCAAGTCATGCCAGTATGGACAACAGACATTAAATGTTGGTGATAATGATGATGATGAGTCAGAAAACAGCACAGCTCCCATGACTTTCGGAAACATTTTTTCACGCTCAGGGTTGCTGAAGTGTGGAATAAACTGCCTGCATCAGTTGTTGACTGCCATGACACTGCATCCTTTAAGGCCCTCATGCTTCCCGAAATCTGTCGAAACTACACCTGATTATATATACACTTTAGATGAGTTGTAGTGCACCTGAGCACTGTACACAATTATTATTATTATTATTATGATGAAAAGTTTAGGTTGACTATAAATTTTTATGCTCTCTAAATGTCAGATTATAAGGAAGGAAGTATTAAAGACTAAAAAATAAAAAATAAAAGTACCAATCGAGCCCTGGGGTCAATGTAACTGACTTATCTCCCCCACCCCCACCTCGAAATTGCTGGCCCTGTGCCAAAATAGGAAAACATTAATATCAACACCCTTATTGGCTTTTTCTCTTTCTATAGCTGTGTTAATTTTATCGACGAAACTACTCATACCTGTTTGGACAGCTGTAACGGAGTTTCTCAAGTTTCTCTGCACGGACCTCTGCAGGGTATTCTTTGTAATGGTAAGTGATTGACTTTGTTTTTTTTTGTTTTTTTCATCATATATTCCCAGGCCTGTTCTGACCAGACAGACGCACGATTAAAGCCTTGAGTTATCAAGAACAATGTAGAGCCTACTGAGAAAGCATTCAAATGATTTTGGATGCAAAAAAAGATGACCAGTGGTGTCTATAGGATGACGCTTGGACACAGGCCTAGGCTTGACCGACCCACGTTGGGTCACCTTACTAAGGGTGTAAGGATGCAAGGCTCAAAAATAACCAGTAATTCCAAGTTACAATACTGATCGTTGTGTCCACATATTGCAACTGTTTGTCTATGTTGAACTGGTTCAATAAAGATTCACAGCAAATATTCAATCTGTACACAAATGGTTTCTCAGATTTTAAAAGTTATCAAATGAATTAGCAATCATTATTTGAGGCAGATTTGGTAATTATTCGTAATGGGTTGTTTGTGTATTTGGAGTGTGTGTGTGTATATATATATATAATATATATGTGTGTGTGTGTGTGCATATATGTATGTTTATATATATGTACATTATATATATATTTATATATATATATATGTGTGTGTATATATATGTATATATGTATATATATATATATATGTGTATATATATATGTATATATGTATATATATATATATATATATATATATATACATATATATATATATATTGTGTGTGTATATATGTATATATGTATATATATATATATATGTGTATATATATGTATATATGTATATATATATATAATATATATATATATATATGCATATATGTATGTTTATATATATGTACATTATATATATATATATATATATGTGTGTGTATATATATATATATGTGTTGTGTGTGTGTGTATAAATATATATATATATATATACATGTATGTGTGTGTGTGTGCGTGCGTGCATGTCCTTAAGTTTATAAAAATGTGCTATGCAATACAATATAATTGATTTTTAAAGATTTTCCTATATATGTTTCTGATTATCTAATTGTAATCTACCAGCCAAAATCTCAGTTGTTACATCATTTTTATAATGATTTTTAAAAATGTCTGTATTTCTTTGTTTTTCTTTGTCTAGAATCTCTAATCAACACGAGTCTATGGATCGGTTTAGGGGCTGGTTGTGGTGCTGGCATCATACTCTGCCTGCTGGTTCTACTGGCTGTGTTTGCCTGCAAAAAAAAGAAAAAGTAAGGCTAAGTAATAATATATTCTGGAAACCTTATTTGTTACCTGTTGTTTTTGTCTAAATAAGTATAACATCCATTTTGACTTGTTTTTTGTTTTTTCTCTGTAAAGTGGTTGGTGTTAGGACAAGGCAATTACGGCCACAAAACCTATGCCAAAACAGACAGTGAAAGTTGGTGCAGTCCTCTGGCTTGCCAGCTCCTGTCAAATGATCCAACCCCTGCCAAGCATGGAAGACAGATGTTAATTGATGATGATGTATGCGTATGGCGATGTTCCAGTAGCATGAAGAGTGCACTGGGAAAGCTTTCTTGAGAAGACCAATGTCGCAGTCTCTGCAGCACTAACTCTCATCCCTGTCTTGCAGTATTCAACAGCAGATCCATTCAGTGTATGCCGGAAATCACCTGATGAGCCAAGGAGCACCATGTTGTCATCAAATATAATCAGCTTACTCGGATCAGTTGTGATACTACCACTTACACAATGGCTGTGTATGTCAATCCAGTTCATAAAAAATATGAAAAGGAGAGGTAACAATACACCTCCTTGTCAAAGTCCAACACCCATGTTGAAAGGTTTTGACTTGGTATTATTTACCTGAACACAAACATCTGTTTTGGCATGGTTTCTATAACTGGATACCCTTCTTAATGCCAACCACTTCACAGAATGAACTGGGTGCTTTTACGCAGTTCCAGGACAGGTACTTTTACATGGCTCCGGCACAGGTGCTTTTTATATGGCATCAGCACCCTTGAGCTCACAAGATTAGGGATCACTCAGCTGAAGAGGGATGCAGGGGACATGCCTGTATTTAAGGACATTGTTTTAATGTTAATTTTTTTATGCTTGCATGAATCAGATGGACTTTGATGAGAGATTTTCTATGGCTAGAAGCTCTTCTTGTTGGCAATCCTCCCATGTTTTCATGAATGAGAGGAAACGAATGACACTAATGCTCACTTACAACTATCATGTGATGTCCAGACAAAGAGTTGCTTCCAAACCACATGGTTCTGGGCTCAGCTCCACTGTGTGGAATCTTACACTATAGCCTCTAGCCTTGGGTCAACCAAAGCCTTATGAGTGAATTTGGTAGACAGGCACTGAAAGAAGTTCATCATATATATGTGTGTTTGTGTTTGTCATGCATCTCAGTGGTTCTCAACTAGGGTCCACATGACCCTTAGGGGTCCACATAAGGTTTTGTTAAAGTTTATATGCAATAGATCAATTATACTTCTACAACGCCGTTGCCAGTACCGCCTGACTGGCCCGCATGCTGGTGGTACATAAAAGCACCTACTACACTCTCAGAGTGGATGGTGTTAGGAAGGGCATCCAGCTGTAGAAACTCTGCCAGATCAGATTGGAGCCTAGTGCAGCCATCTGGTTCACCAGACCTCAGTCAAATCGTCCAACCCATGCTAGCATGGAAAGCGGACGTTAAACGATGATGATGATGACAACACACAAAATATTTCAACAATTTTTTTTCATACAGTTCCTAAATATTTGATTATAAAAAATATAAGATTTTTTAAACATTGGATGGTTATGAGGATCCACCTGAGTAAATAAGAATCAAAGGAATCCATAGGTGTAGAACAGTTGGGAAACACTGATTTGTCTATCATTTCTGTTAATAGTCTTTCTTTTTTTATTGTACTTTGTGATAACACCTTTTTTTATATATCAATAACAGGCAAAGTGCAAACTTTCAAGAAAACCTAAAAAGCAGACATCTTCCAAATGAAAAAATTAGGAAGGTAAGCCATTTTTTTTTTCCTCTAGAAGTTTGCATTTTTTGAGAAGTTTCTAAATTGGTGTATTTCATGGATTTATTTTAAAGATATTCTTTATTGAATTTTTTTTTTTCAAACTTATATTATGCATTTCATAAACAATAGTTGCTTCCCAACCACATGATTCCAGGTTCAGTCCCACTGCAAAGCATTTTGGACAAGTGTCTTCTACTATAGCCTTGGGACAACTAAAACATTTTACATGGATTTGGTTGGCAGCAACAGAAAGAAGCCCATCATACACGTTTTGTGTATGTGTGTGTGTATATATACATATATATATATATATATACACAGGTGTGGCTATGTGGCAAGAATTTTGCTTCCCAACCATATGGTTCTAGATTGTGTGGCATCTTGGGCGGTTGTCTTCTATTTTAACTTCTGACCAACCAAAGCCTTGTAAGTGGATTTAGTTGATGGAAACTGAAAGAGGCCCATCCTATGTGTGTATGTGTGTGTGCATGCATGCCTTTAAGTTTGTCCACCATCAACACTTAACAACCAGTGTTGGTTTGTTTATGTTCCCATAACTGAGTGGCACAACAAAAAGAAGCAGATAGAATAAGTACCAGGCTTTAAAAATAATTACAAGTACTTAGGTTGACTTGCTTGACAAAAAAACTTCAAGGTGCTGCCCTAGCACAGCCGCAGTCCAATGACTCAAAATAAAAGCATTTCTTGCAATAGGTCTTTAACAGCCCAATCATTATTTTAGTATCACGTGATCACGTGACCGACCAGGCCATCAGATGTTGCTACACATCGCTGGTCACATTGCATTTCGCGTAGGTTTAGCCTTCGAATGACGCCACCCCACTGGCAAAGCGAGTAGGCCAACAGAAGAAAGAGTGAGAGAAAATTGTGGTAAAAGAGTACAGCAGGGATCACCACCACTCCCTGCCGGAGCCTCTTGGAGATTGAGGTGTTTTCGCTCAATAAACACTCACAACACCTGGTCTGGGAATCGAAACCATGATCCTATGACCGTGAGTCCGCTGCCCTAACCACTGGGTCATTGCACCTCCTATTTCAACACACATGTATGTACATATGTATGTACATACAGATAGATAGATTGATACGCATACACACACACGCATACATAATTGTTCTGACTTTTTGTTAATTAGACATGTCTGTCTTTCTATTTTCAGATACCAGTGTTCGACAATAAGGGCTATGGTAAGTATTTCTACAGAAATATTTAAATCCAATAATTGCAAAAAAAAAAAAAATCAATATTTGTCTTCTTTCCTCATTACCAGTTAAAGGTTCCTTCCTGAGCTTTAGACTCGTAAGGCAGGTTTACCGGATTCTGTGGCAGCTATTTCATCCCCACTACCTGGGCAGAATACCAGTTCGTCAGAGGATTACTCATCGTGGAATGAAGTGCTTTGCTCAAGAACACAAAGCATTGCCTGGTCCAGGAATTGAAAACGCAATCTTATGATCATGAATGCCTCCATTACCAGTAGACATTATAACGCTGTGTAACACGATTTTTGTCCTTGGGTTGCAACTGTTATTTCCTATGTGCTTACCCTAGAAAGTATGAAAAGGCTAATATTTCCTTCAAACTTTGCTTTTATTACATTTATTCAAATTCCTAAGAATCCCTTTCAACACATGGCTGTGATGTTCCCCTATTACTCCTGCTCATGATCAGAGATCAGCCGCTAAGCGACATACTCAAATGGTTATGGTCAAGCAACCAATAAGCAGATTTATGGTGTTCAGCAGAATATTTGCTATAATGATATTTCTGCTTCAGCATCTCAGCACTGAATCTGTCTGAAATGTAATGGAAAATAGGTCAGTTTGAAAACATTGATGTCCAGGTCAGAAAAGCAAAGTTTGAAGGGAATGGTTGTCATTTCTTTTGATTTCTAGATGGAAACAAATAGGAAATAACACTTACCGACCGAAGACAAAATTAAAATTTTGTTACGCAGTCTAATTTAATATCAAACCAGTGAGAGAACCTTGGCTTAGTAGAAATAGCAGTCATGCCTCCTTTAAATCACACTCACACTCTGCCCACTGAAAAAAAAGGAAGGTCCACTGGCAATAAACATATGGTCATAGATATACAAAAAGAGGAGAAAAATACGACAATGATGAAAGGTGCTTTCTTGTAACACTTATCTAACCTTCACACATTTATTTATTTCTCCTTCATTCTCTCTCTCTATCTATCTATCTATCTATTTATCTGTATATATATGTATGTATATATATATATATGTGTGTGTGTGTGTGTGTGTGTGTGTGTGTATATATATAGAGAGAGAGAGATAGATAGATAGATAGATAGATAGACAGACAGACAGATAGATAGATAGATAGATAGATTGATTGATTGATTGATTAAAGCAGAAAAAAAAAGGCAAACAGTTTAGCAAGACTTGACAAGGACATTTAATGTAGCTATATAGTGAAAGGTTTGATAGTCTCCAACAGCTGTTTCTAGGATATCTCAGCTATTCAAATACAAAATCACATTTTCAACTGCAGTTGAAACCGGAATGTTAATGGCATGCCAACTTAAGCACTCAGAGCTCATACCTATTATTTTGAGTCACCTTGATGAAAAATCCTTGTATCTTATACATATATATATCTGTGTGTGCAATATTGGACACACCTACACAAGGTGTGTGTTTTGCTAGTTCATGGGTAGGCTGTGCTTATCAGCGTAAGAGAATATATTCTCATCAATGCACCTGGTGTCGAAACATCTGGAAGTCATTGACAAGGGAGATAACTTGCATCAGGTTCTATTCAGAAGCAATGGATATTGATGTTTCGTGTTTGTTGTGACTTGTCAACACCACATGCCCGGACAAGGCCCAATGCAAGCTAAATCACTGTCTACAACTAAATGCAAAAGAGTGTAAGAACCATCTGCTGGTATGTCCCAACATTTTATACCACAGAAAAAAATTCAAATATATATTAGAAGTAGCTCAAGGGATATAAACGATATTGAACACATATACACAAGGTAGGTTTTGCTAGTGTGTGTATAGGCCGTGCTTATGACTTTCAGGTGTTTTAACACCAGGTGCATTAATGAAAATATATTCTCTATCTTTCTATCTATCTATCTATCTTCAATCACACTGGCCTCTTTGACCTTCAAAATTTTTATATTGTGAATCTTTTTCTTGTTAGAAGCAAAAAGAAAAGGGGAAAAAAATCCTTCAACAATGGAAAGAAGTTCTTTGCTACTTTCATCTTACCTTTACACTTTTATTTCTTCCTCATTTTTTTTCTCTCCCTTTTTCTGCAATCACGTCGGCTTCTTCAACCACCACTACTACAACCACCACCACCGCCGCCGCCACCACCCCCACCACAACCACCACCGCTGCTGCCGCCGCCGCCACTACCACCACCACCACCACCACCACCGACGACAACGACGACAACAACTCCGACACCAATGCAACTACGAACTCACCAGAAACGGAAGAGGTCAACATTTCAGATAGCTGCGTCATTGATGAACAAGTCTACTTTTACAAACTCGAGAAAATGCGACCTCACAAAAAAACCCTAGAAGAGTTGCTAAGTCAGGTGCGGACACGTTTGCGAGCTATGAATTCAGATGATACACGAGTACCTACTTACAAGTACGTACATTAATTCCTTTACACTCACCAACTATTTCTGCTATTATCATGTGCTTCCTACTCTAAATTCTTTCAGAAAACTCCTGTTCTTTATCTTTATGATTGCTTTTTTAAAATCCAATTCCCTTTTTTTTTTACTTCCATTATAAAAACGTTTCCATTGTGTTAATCTCATTCTTCTATGAATGAATGTTAATTAATTTTACTTCTGTATTTTCTATATTTTTACTGTGTATGTAGGTATGTATGTATGCAAAGGTGGCGAGCTGGCAGAATTGTTAGCACGCCAGGCGAATTGCTTGGTTGTATTTCATCTACCTTGATGATCTGAGTTCAAATTCTGCCGAAGTTGACTTTGCCTTTCATCCTTCTGGGATCAATAAAATAAGTACAATGTGATGCTCCAGAATGAGCGCAGTCCAATGACTGAAACAAGCAAAATATAACAACCGTATACGAGGGGGTGCTGTAAGGTTCCTGGTTTTGGGTAAAAGAAAATACAGGCGGATCAGTTAATTAAATAGTTTCCATCTACCAAAGATGCTTGCTGAAGGTGCTATGCAACGGGATTTTATGAGGGGTGCTAGAAAGTTCCTGGCTTTTTGAAAATAAGAAAATACAGGGGATCAGTTAATTATGATTTTATTCAACATATTCCCCTCTCAGATTCACACACTTATGGCAGTTTTTCTTAGCCCTGTAAAAGAATTTGGAAGGTTGAGCCTCCAATCAGGCTTTTTGTGACAATTTTAAAGCCAGGAACTTTTCAGCACCCCCTCGTATATTTGCACATATATACTCTTTACTCTTTTACTTGTTTCAGTCATTTGACTGCGGCCATGCTGGAGCACCGCCTTTAGTTGAGCAAATCGACCCCGGGACTTATTCTTTGTAAGCCCAGTACTTATTCTATCGGCCTCTTTTGCCGAACCGCTATACCGTTGGCGATTTTCTTTCCTCTGTCTTCCCTTCTCCTATGTTTCCGATGAAGAGCTCCGCTCGAAACGTTAAACCCTCCTTCTTTCCTTCTTTCCTGAGCGTCCAATAATACTATATTTGTTCCACATCCTCACGTTGTTGTGTTTTTTTGTGCTTTCTTGTTTGGATTAACTATATATATATAATATATATATATATATATATATATATATATTATATATATATATATGCATCATCACCTGTAAATTTATATCTAATGTGTAAATTTATATGTGGCTCTTTTTTTCTTTTTTCTTTTTTTTTTTGTTATTTTCCTCCAGGGGTGTAATCAACCAACTGTGTAGGGTCCTTGGACTTTTGAATAAAAATGAGCTCAACAACAGTGTTCCAGCTGATGCTTTAGGGCTTCTTGAATGGGCTAAACAGATGCTCAATGACTACTATGAACTGAGGCAGGTCAGTATCTTTGTGTGTTTTTCATCTTTTAATTGTATCAGTCCATTGAACTGTGGCCATGCTGGAGCACCACTTTGAAGAGTTTTAGTCTGGCAAATTGACTCCAGTCCACTGGGTTTTTTTCTTTCTTTTAAGTCTGGTACTTATTCTATCAGGCTGTTTTGTTGAACCGCTAAGTTAGTGGAATGTAAACAAACTGACATCGGTCATCAAGTGCTGGTGCGGAACAAACACAAAGATGCACACACACACACACACACACACATACACGCATATATATTTATGTGTAACTGAGAAGACACGACAACTAAAGTGAGATTGCAGCCATGGCCAATGCCAGTGTTGCATGTCCAGCCCATTTAAAAGTACCCTTGATGCATCAGGTGATATGCTATGCTTGAGAAGAGCTCTTGAATCAAGTAAAACCAAAATCGTAGCTGTAGCCAGTGCCCCCTGATTGGCTCCCGTTCCTGTGGCATGTAAAACCCATCATCTGAACATGGTCAGTGCTAGTGATTCCAATTGCATACTGGGGTCAATTTAATGAACTGGCCCCCTCCCACAAAATTTTGGGCCTTGTGCCTAGAGTAGAAAAGTATATTTAAGCATTTCATCATCATGTTTCCAGTGAAATACTCAGCGTTTATGTTAGAGTTAATTTTGAAAATAATCAAGAATTCTAATGGATTCTGTAAAACAACAAATGTTTCCATTATTATGCTCTTATAGTCTGCCCATATAGCTCAGTCAGTAGAGTATCGGACTATTTTAAGATGGCAAACTGGCAGAATCATTAGCACACCTGGCGAAATGCTTAACGGTATTTTGTCTACTGCTATGATCTGAGTTAAAATGCCGCCAAAGTCAACTATGCTTTTCGTCCTTTTGGGGTCGATAAGTTATCTACCAGTGAAACACTGGGAGTCAATGTAATTGACTAGTTCCCTCCCCCAAAAATATCAGGCCTTATGCCTTTAGTAGAAAGGATTATTATGCTTTTGCTCTAGGTGGCAAGTTAGCAAACTCATTACCCTGCCAGATAAAATGCTTAGTGGTATTTCCTCTGTAATTTTACAATTTGAGTTCAAATTCCACCAAGGCTGACTTTACCATTGATCTCTTTGAATATTTTGGCCGGATATAGCCAGTTTGAATACTAAAGGGCTAAACCTTACACTTTAGTCCATTTTTTTAAATATATTTTTTTTCTTTATCTTTTTTGTTTACAGCAAGATTCTTCTACTTCTTCTGAGGCACCACGTGCTGAGATTTCATCCGTTGATGTCCAGCCGATATATGCAATTCCCCATGATAGTTGTCAAGATGCTGTCCGTATAGCTACAGACAATAAACCCTCAACGTTAGCCAACCATAGTGCTCCAAAAGCAGTAGGAACTGCTGATAGCGGATACTACAGTAGTGTATCGATTCCTTATTTCAACAGTCATCAACCAAACAAACCGAGCAAGCCGCCAGCCTATTTAAAGAAAAATAAGCGCCATCTGAATGGCTATCATGTAAACGACAATAATGACCGTGCAAACAACATTTATACATGTGCCAGCTCATACAGTGAAAGAAGTGGTAAATGTATGTCAACGTTTATCAAAGACGACATTTCTTACGTCAGCGAATGTTCTGAAAGAAGGTAATTGTTTTTTTACCATCTCGTCTTCTCCTATCTTTCTTATATTTATGTTGATGCTACTCCTGCTGTTGTTGTTTGTTTCTATTATTCTTGCTGTTGGTCCAACAATTATTTTTATAAAAACCAAATACCCTATTCTGTTTTGTTTCCCTATCAGAACCACCTCACTAATATTACTGGTGCCTACAAGAAATACATTGCCATTGTACTCTCTCTCCTCTCTCTCCCTCTCCCTCCCCCTCTCTCTCTGAGTTCAAATTCCACCGAGGTCAGCTTTGCTTTTCGTGGCTTCTAAAGCTGGATGCCCTTCCTAATACCAGCCATTTTACAGAGTGTCGTGGGTGCTTTTATGTGGCACCAGCCTTTGGCAGTCAGATTATTTTTATTGATTGTAATATTTATTTATTCACATTCTTTTGAATTAATCATGCATTATCCCATAGCTTTGAGATTTTGATGATGCATCTGCTTATTTCTTAGAATGATATTGTGGGATAGTTATGAGAGGCCAGATCTGGTCAGTTTGAACATTGGACAGGTAGAATATTTAGGCCAGATATGGCCAGTTTAAGTGCTAAAGGGCTTCTTCGTGTTATATTGTTGTGAGGATATACAGATAATCTGACAACAAACAAACCACCCGACAGTATATAGTCTAACAATTGACTGTTTGATGGCAATTTAACAACAGCCAGTTTGACAGCGCACTATCTGGCAACTGACAATTTGACCACAGGCTATCTGGTAACGGTCACTTTGATAACTGACTATCAGGCAATAGACAATTTAACAACAAACCATATAACAGAAAACCATCTAGCAACTGATAATTTGACAACAGGCTATCTAGCAAAAGACCATTTGGCAACAGATCACCTGGTAGCAGACAGCTTGACAACTGACCATCTGGCAATAGATAATAGGAGAACAGACTATTTCGATAATTGCCTGTCTAACAACAGACAAATCAACAAAGAAAGACTTTTCTAATAATATTTTCTACATTTTGCAAGGCAGCAAGCTGACAGAATTCTGCCAGGGTCGATTTAGCCTTTCATCCTTTTGGGGTTGATTAAATAATTACCAGTTGATCACTGGGGTCAATTTAATCACCTCGGCTCCTCTTGGGGCCTTATACTGAAATTTGAAACCAATATTTTTCATTTTGCTATATATTTTTGCTTGTTTTGTTGTTGTTTTTTTTCCCTCATATTTTGTCATTTCTCTTACATTTTCTCTCTCCCTAGTTCCAACAGCAGCGCTGGGGCTTCACCAGAAGGGCTTCCATTCAACATGAAGGATGCAACTGAACCCATCGAAGTTTGAAACGAAGATTTTTTTTGAAGTTCTGAATTTTTTTTTCCTTTCTCGTTTTTCTTTACCATTAATTTGTCTTCCCCCCTTCCTCCCCCCACCTTCTTCACATTCTTCACTCCCCTGACCACCACGACCACCACCCCAACCCATCCCTTGTATACATCGAACTATGCATATTTCACCCTCACCACCACCACCACTACCACAAGACCTGAAACATACATACTCAGTTGTTCTTTAATTTGTAAACCTTCCTTCCTTCCTTTCTTTCTTTCTTTCTTTCTTTCTGAGCATGTGTGCTTGCATACGCACACACACACACACACACACCACACCTGTTGTTGTTTCCTCTTAACTTTGGGGCAAATATCAATGTATTTGATTTTTTTATTTGGGAGAAAAACAATTGTCTCACTTTTATACACACACACACACACACACACACACACACACACACACACACACACACACACACATGTGTATGTGCATATTCTCCAATATGGCTTTAACTTGTAACTGAAACCAATAAAATATAATTAAATGCATACATTCATGTATATATATGTATGTATAATATATACATATATATATATGTGTGTGTGTAATTAGATATGTACAAGCACATGCATACTCATGAATACATTATAAGCATACATGCATGCACACAGCTATATATGTATATATATATATTTATATATCTATATAACCCATACATATATACATGTATATATATGTGTGTGTGTGTGTGTGTGTGTGTGTATTTATTGATTTATTTATTCATTAATCTTACTCAGATTTGTTAAAGAAACATGAACTTTTTATTTTTATTTTTTACTCCCTTTGTACTTTGTATTTTTAAAAATATTGCCTGAAATCTGAATTTGTAAAAATTTCTAAATTTCTAAAATATATCGCAACCAGTTTAAATTATCGAATGGCAGTGACCATGACTATTTGCATATTTTGTATCTTAGACCGTCTAAAATTATTATCAAGTAAGGAGTTGGTTTTTTTTTTTTGCCCCCTAAACTAGAATTATTTCATTGAAATGTATATATTTTTTCTTCTTCAAAAATTAAGCCCAAATTCTTATCATTCTTACAGTAATTTGGTTACAAGAGATAATAATTTTCTTTTTTTCCTTTTTTGTCTTTCTGCGAAATTAAATTAAGTAGGAAACATCTACAATTGAATCCATATAAATACTTGCAAAGACAAAATGGTGAATCCTGTGAATGGTTTCGTCACACTTTCTTTGCTCATATTTCAGTAAAAATGCTTCATATAATTAATTATTCTACAAGATCTTACTAACATATCAATATATTTTATAAATATATTTTCTGTTGAGGTGGGGGTTTTATTTTTCCTCATAGAAAGAAGGGGTAAAAAATATATTCAGCTGATCTTCCTCCATTATAAAGAAAAAAAATTTTACATCTGGTCAAATACTGCTAAAAGAGAAAACCATTTTGTCTTTTATTTTTATTTTATTCTAACCAAATGTATAACAAAACCCTATTCTACACCCTCCTTTTTTTTTTTTTAGAATTTTTCTTTCAATTTTTTATGATATGAGCTCTGTATTGTCTGTAATGAATCCAACCTGAGGGCTTGTTAACCTTTTGCCTGTTGGCATCCATGCATCATATATGATACATGTCCCAGTTTTTTTTCATCCACCAGAGCAACTTGGGTTTTATGAAAGGAAAGCTTTATATTACAAAGAGCATATGAGAGAAGGGTTAAGTAAAACTCCGAAGACAAGCATGGACATTTAGGGACAAACTTATGAAAATGCTTTGAACAGGCAAAAGGTTAAATTAAAATTATCTGAATAGGGCTATCGATTCAAAGATCTTAATTTCAAATTTGTACAACAACAGGTATTTTATTGTGTAATTTGGACAGTACAATTAACTCTACATTGCCTCAGTTTTGCCTAGCTTTCAGAATTACATACCAGATTATCAAGGAATATTAACCTATAATAAACAAACTGGTGGCCCCTTTTGGGTATGGAGGGTTTTATTTCTTATCTTCTTAAAACTGTATATCTGAAAGTTAAGCACCTACCACTTAAACAGCATCCTTCTCCTTCACTTGAGAGCTTGAGAGACCCTTACATTTACATACTCTCTCTATTAGTTAAAATATACAATATGCTTGTTGAGTATTCAGATTTATTACTACGTTATTACACACACATTCATTCTTCATTCATTATTGTTAACCTACACCAGGGAGTCTCTGTGAGGTTGCTAAATCTGCAAGAAATAGAGCTGAATTTCCCTCAAATCACACTCATCTGTCATTAAAAAACAAACTGGAGACATGTCTATCCAAGATTATAATCCTGGATTATACCTTTAACATATGACAGGATGATCATGGCTGGAATACCTTTGATCATAGATCAAGGATTTTCAACATGGAATGCAAATTGGTCACCTATGAAACTTGCCCAAAGCACAGTTCCTAAGGCTCAAGTTCATCACCAAAAATTTCAAATATCAAGTTAATTTAAATTACAGTCATTCTGTCACTTGAACCTCAAACTTCAGAATAGGGCAACCACAACAGCATCATGACTTTGCCTGATCAGGGCTGACCTAGGGCTAAACAGCAGCAGCAGCAATAACAATTACTTTCAAACCAATGAAGGAGCCTTTGTGTCATCATAGAAGCTCTTTTATTGGTTTGACAACTTGTTTGAAATAGCAACCAAATCTTCCATAAATCACATCCTACTCTCTTAAAAATTGAAGGATACATTGAATAATGTAGTCCAAGGTATACAAAACAACAGGGATGGTCGTGGCTGGAAAGCTTTTGATCATAAGTATGTTTGATCAAGATTGAGCTAGAGCTTAACAACCGCTGGCGGTGACCCCTTTCTTCCATCATTAAACTCCTATTTCTGCTTGGCGGTGTGACCTGCTGCCTCCTTCAGTTATGTTCAGACAGCCCCTAATTAATTAGCTAGTTGCAAGTGTGTTTGGTATGTGTCTACCTGAGAAAGTATATGATGATATCAAACGGGTGTTTGCAAGAACCTAAAGAGGCTTGATTTGTACTTGTGGACTCACCTTGGCCTACAAGCAATTCCTAGTTCTCACCACCATCACCATCATCATCATCATCATAATCATCATCATCATTGCCATCATCATGAGCCAACTCAACAATGGAGGACTTCCACACTGTCACTCAACCTGCTCCAAATAGCAGCCAGGTTTCCATTGAATCACACCCTACCATTTTGAATAAGGAAAGGGCACATTTTAGATAACATAGCCCTGTAAACCCCTTAAAATATGGGTTGGTCATGGAGCAGTGAAGCCTTTGTTTATAGGGCTGCTCCGTCAGGATTGACATAGGGCTAAGCAACAACAACAACAACAACAATAGCAACATCTATAAAACATGCAATGACAAGATATCAATTTTGTCATATGTATCATGAGCCTTGCTTGTTCATTGTACAAAGATTTTGTATCAATTGGTATAACAACAAAAACAATTATTATTATTATTATTATTATTATTATTATTATTATTATTATTATTATTATAATGATAATAATAACTAGGCACTGAGCCAATTTCAAAGAAGAGCGGGTTTAGTTAATTGGATTAACCTTAATATTTTGTAAAAAACTAACATTGTGTGTCGGTTAATTATCTCTGGTTTAATTAATTAACAGAAGAGGAAAATTTATTATTTTAACATTAAACGTAATAGAGACATGAGGAGGAAAAAATATTATGATGCCTGAGACAATAATGATAATTCATCGACAGAACAATGGTTTAAGCATTAAGATTATTCATTCCAAGATCCATGTATGTTGTTTGTATTATTTTGTCCTGAGAAACAAATGGTTTATTTCTTTATTTGCTGCCATTGTATAAAACAAGAAATAATAGATCCACTCTATACTTCTCAAAAAAAAATGTTAGAAAATCATTTTCTAGAGTATTTGCTTCTAATCAAGACAGATATGCCAATGCCTGACTTAACAAATTATCAAACTCCCTGTTAATGCTATCCTAATTTGACAAAAGAGAAATACATTAATCTTGACCCTTTAGAATTCAGATTACTTTTGTCAGGTGTAAATGCTTATTCATTTACATAGCTTTGGGATTTTGATGGTGTGATTGCTTATTTTTAGAATGACATTGTAAGGTAGGTGAGAGAGACCAAATCTGCCTCATTTGAACATAAAACAGGTAGAAAATTATGGGTCAGATAAGGCAGGTTTAAATGATTAAGGGTTACAGTAGAAAGAAGCTTAAAAACACATCAGCAAGCTGGCAGGCTCAGCATGTTGGACAAAATGCTTAGCAGCCTTTTGTCTGTCTGTATATTCTGAGTTCAAATTCCAGAAAGGTTGACTTAATGTTTCATCCTTTTGAGGGTCGATAAAATAAGTATCTGTTAGTTACTGAGGTCGATGTAATCGATTATTCCCTTCCCCTAATATTTCGGGCCTTGTGCCGATAGTAGAAAGGATCATTATTGTTATAAAGATGGCAAGCTGGCAGAATTGTTACCACATGAAAAGATTTAAACTTAATACTGCAAACTAAGGAACCACTCATCAATCCTGTTGTGCCTACCCTTCCTCTGCTTTCAGTCTGTGTTCTGTATGATACTTATTGGCAGCTAGTAAAGTTGTTTTAATCACAAACCCAGTGGAGTGCTACAAATGGCAATGCAAGTGTTGCTCATATGACCACTCAGTCAAACCCTACTTTCATCTGGCTGTCATCGAAATGTCATTCTTCAACATTTTCAGTCTGTTCTTCCTTTGGTCCTACAGATCATCTTCAAATCTCTCCCATTCTATAGCATTACTCAGTAGTTCACACAATCATTACTCAGTAGTTCACACAATTCACATGGGGGATTATAGCATAGAACATTTCCAAAGGGTGTGTTCCCAATGCCTCCTGGTGAGGTGGGGACAATAGCAGTCCCATAGGAATCAATGGACTTATATGTTTAACCTCATTATATTCTCCTTAACCCTTTAGCATTCAGGTTTACTCTGTCAAATGTACTGTGTGTTTATTCAAATTGATTTGAATTAACTCATAGCTTTAAGATTTCAATGACATGATTGTTTACTTCTAGAATGACATTGTTGGGTAGATGTGAGAGGCTGGATCTGGCCAGTTTGAACATTAAGCAGGTAGAATATATTTTGGCCAGATATGATCAGTTTAAATGTTAAAGAATTACAATCTGCTATTAACTCCCATTGTAAGCTCCTTATGTTTAATCTCAATATATGCTCCTTACATTCCACTATTAACTTCCAATATAAGCTCCTTAGTGTCCCTATGTAACTGTCTACAAGAAATTTATCCTCTTTACCTATATATAAGTCGCACTCATGTATAAATCACACCTCTAATTTGGTGTAAAATCTTGGTACAAAATGTTCTCCCTTCATAGTCTTAGCTATGCCCCATATATAAGTCACACCTGGGTTTTTTTTTCCAATTAAAATAAAATATAAAACAGTACAACTTATACACAAGTAAAAACAGTAATTAATTTCATTTTAGGTTTTATATAATGTCACAGTAGGCTCTTCTTTCCATTATGAAATTATTCACACAAACTCATGTTATATATGTATATTGGTGACATTCACATTTTTACAATTACAATAACTAACAATATAATCTATAATACAATCTATAAAAAAAAGAAAAATGAAAAAGGAAAGAAATTTCGTCTGTGATTCTCTTTGCTAACTTATTGATTCTGTCTCTGTCATATGATTTTTTTTGTTTTATTTCATTGATTTTTTTTTCTATTTTCTACCCTGGCCCTATGTAAACTACACCACTGCCTTCTCTTAATAAGAGACATTCCTATGTGTTGGTCTTGTTATATTTTATTTTCGCTTTTTTTTTAAATATTTATATATAAGATTTTATTATTTATTTACAGAAGAAAAAAAACCAATAATTTTTCATGACGATTTATTTAACCACAGCATAATATTTTTTTTTTTTCAAAAATATTTTTTCAAATCTTAAATTTTTTTTGATAATTTTTTATAAAAGCAAACTTTTTTTTTCTGCATTTGTTTATATTTATTCCTGTTCCCTGTGACAATTTATACATACATAATTATATATACATATATACATACATACATACATATATATATATATATATATATATATATATACACACATATACACACACATATATATATATATCAATATTTCATTGAAATGTTATTCTGTTGATAACTAAAAATTACCTAAAAATGCACCTTTTTGAGATTCCATTCCATTACTTTGACATTCCATTGCAAAACAATACAAATAAAACTTTGTTTTACAACTTTTTTCGATTGCATTTATTTAGTTTTTTTTAATACATTTATTAAAATTCTGTTTGTTAACCCTAAATCATGTTTTCAACCCCATTCTTGGACCACTGCTGCTACAACATTGAAGTTTTTGAAGGTACCCCAGAATATCAGCAATGGTATCAAGTGGTACTGCAAAATTTGCCCGTTTTAAATGATTGATTTGTTCATAATAAGTTTGAAATATTAATTCTAAAAACATGAAGTTCTAATATTTAACATGATGATGTTGCACAATACAAATACACACTCACTTACACACACACACACACACACACATGTACGTTAGTCTCTTGTGCTCCAAAAAAGATGGTTCTGCAATTGCTTACTAAAGAACCTTCACAAATGATTTGTTGATAGTGATCAAATGTTTGTGCTGTACATAAGTTCACTCCTACCATCAAATTGATGTTACCTGAACAGGTACACGTCAGGTGTCAAAGTGAACGCATACCAACGTGAGATGAAGTGTTTTGCTCAAGAACACAACCCACCACCCAATCCAGGAATATTGAAATCATATATATTATATATATATATATATATATATATATATATATATATATATAAAATCATGCAGTACCATCATGTTGAATATTGTAAATAAAAATATTATTATTTTAAAATAAGATTTTGAGTTGGATATATTTTATCAATATAGTTTATCTTATATTTTAAAAACAATAAAAACATTTTAATCAAATTCTTGCTCTGCTAAACACTGACATCTTATACATAAAAAGAAAAAAAACTATTGTTGTTTTTTACCTCCCATTCTGGATGTATTTCCAAGCTTTTCAAAGCTGACTTTCTAAAGTTTGATGTATACCATATTTTAACATTTATAAGGAACCCTCGTGTATAAGGAACCCCCTAATTTTGAGGGCTTAAAATTTGCAAAAAAGGTTTGTAAGGGATTATAATACCTTCCATGTAGAAGAAACTCCCATATTTTTAAACAAATTTTTGACAAAAAAGGGTTCCTTATGCACATTAAAATACGGTATTTATTTCAATTTTATTTAATTTGTTATCTGTTACATTTCCTAGAATAACTTCAATTCTTTTTCGTTATTTATTATTATTATTATTATTATTATTATTATTATTATTATTATTATTATTATTATTATTATATTGAAGTTTCATCAGGCAGCATTTGATGGAATTCCAAGTGTTTTTCTCATTTTAACACAAGCTACACTTCAGTTGATGTTACCATGCTTTCTACATGTGTGTATTTATATATATATATATATATATATATATACATGTGTGTGTATGTATATATCTATTATATTTCAATGAATTTATTTCTACAGAATAGAATTAATAATCTGTGCAACGTCATCCATTGTATTGCAATATGTTTTGTAACAACTCATGTATGTGATAGACAGAGAGTGACTGGAGATGGGGCGGGGGGAAACCCTACCCTACCCTACACTAAAGGTAAATGTTTAGTGCAGCATCTGTATGTTTGGACCTCATAAATATTCCGGTGTCAAGTGAAACTACACACATAGAATCTATTGACAGCAACAATGATGATACTTAGAATCATTAACATGGTGGTGAACTGACAGAATCGTTAGCATGGAATCATTAACAAAATGCTTAGTGGCATTTCTTCTGGCTCTTTATGTTCTGAGTTCAAATCCTGCAGTGGTCAAATTTACCATATACATCCCTTTTTAGGAAGTACCAGTTAAGTACTGGGGTTGATGTAATTGACTTTCTCTGCCTCCCTTTAAAATTGCTGTCTTTGTGCCCTGCAACAGACTAGCATCCCTTTCAGGAGAATATTGTGATCTCAGCCTGTTGTATGCCATGGAAACTGAATAACTGGCCCTTCGAGTCCTAGAGCTTAAAAGCAAAATAAGAATCAGTAACAGTGATATAAAATACAAACCAAAATAAGGATTTCCCACATTAATAATAATAATAATAATAATAATGATAATAATAATGATTAAAACAAACATAATTTTCTTATGGTTTCTTAAACATTCTCTAGAACAACACTATGTACAAAACCAAATATATGGCACCCTAGGCATAACACCAACATGAACTTCCAACTTGTTGTCTCTTGAGGTCTCTGGGTGAGACTTGGAGCCAACTTGTACAAATGTAAAGCAAAAGTCAAACATAAAATAATAATAATGATAATGGGTTCAAATTTTGGCACAAGGCCAACAAGTTTGGGGCAGGGGTTAAGTTGATTACACCGACCCCAGTACTCAACTGGTACTTATTTTATTGACCCCGAAAGGATGAAAGCTAAAGTTGACCTCAGCAGAGGTCTCACCACCTTAATAATAATAACAATAATAATGCTTTCTTTATTAACCGCAAGGTTAGCAAAAACATCGAGGATGGTACAAAACGATACACTGCGGGATTATATGTAAAGCTTGTGAAAAAGGGGATGACAAAATACATATTTAAATTCACTCCCTCGATAAAACAAGTACCAGTTATGCACTGGGGTAGATGTAATCGACTTGTCCCATCCCCCAAAATTTCAGGCCTTGTGCCTATAGTAGAAAAGATTATTATTATTATTATCATCACTGAAGGTGGGAAGCTGGCAGAATCATTAGCTTGGTGGCATTTCATCCATCTTTATATTCTGAGTTTAAATTTTGCCAAGGTCGGTTTTACATTTGACCCACTCAGGGTCGATAAAATAAGTACCAGTTGAGCACTGGGGGACAATGTAAGTGACTTACTTCCTCCTTCGAAATTGCTGGCCTTGTACCAAAATTTGAAATCCTTATCATTATTATTATTAATAATAATAATAATAATAATAATAATAATAATATGATAATAATAATAATAATAATAATAATATGATAATAATAATAATAATAATAATAATAGTGTTGAAGATGATTGTATAAAGATAGATCAGTAAATGGAGTTCATTAAACTTTTCCAACAAAATTGTGAATTATTTTTAACTAGGCTAAAGCAATGACAAAACAAAGCATTAAAAATAAATGCAAACCAATATTCACCTTATTGACAGAAAAAAATAAGCTTGTCTCATTAGCACTTGACCTCAATTGTAAGTGATACACCTTTGCTCCATCTAGAGAAGGCATGGGCAACCTTTTTCAAGAAGCACGCTGCATGTAACAGGCTCATCAGGTGGGCTGCACTACTAAAAAAATTCAAGGTAATTTTTCGTTAATGACCCTTTCAAAAAGTCCTGCAGGCCACAATATGCCTGACTGATCTAGACATAACAATTTTCCATTGCTCCATTCATTTATGACACACCAAGCACTTTCACCGATCTTTCATAAAAATCCTCCTGATGGCAAACTGACTCAGCCTTCCTCATCATTTTTTTTTTGTCTTGAAAAATTCCATGAGAGCTGTATTGAGGAAGCCCATGTTTTTCATCCTCACTACTCCCAGTTTTGACCATCTTATTACTTCCTTTGCAACCACCACCACCACCACCACCACCACCACCATCATCACCACCACCATCCAGCTCAAGAATATTGTCCAGTCTTCTTGCCAAAAGACAGCAGCAGCAACAAAAATCTATTCTCAGAAATCTTGTTTCTAGCATTACTGATCCCACCCTCATTCTCAATAGTGACACCCCAACTCACTTTGAAAAGAAATCAAAGGATACATTAGATAAGGGTATAAAGGTTAATTTCTAGTTTCTGATCACATTCCAGACACACTTGGCTAACTGAACTACCCTTCGTTAGTTACAAACTTCTAGTTCAACTTGAAAAATCTTTGACAAACTAGTGGGGACAAGAGAACAACATAATACCCAAATTTGGCACCAATTCCACATAGGTTTCTGAGTTCTAAAGTTTCAGTCATAGACTCCTTCCTATTTTGCTTAACCCTTAAATTTTATCCTAATGTGAAAGCATTTCTAAAATAAAATACTTTTTAATATATTAGCTTCCAGTCAGTTGATTCCTATTTTTTTACACTTTTTTTTTTTAACACAGGAAATGGAAAGTGAAATAAGAAAAGCTTTTACACACACACACACACATATACAAACAAACAAACATTCAGTTTTAGCAACATAATATTCTGTCCCAAGAGATGAAAAAAAACATTTGAAACTGCTGAATAATGTAGCATCTTGTAATACATATATATATAGAGAGAGAGATCCTTTGCCATTCATATTGGCTCATAGGGCTGGTTCCACACCCCCACTTCCTGGATAGGATGCCAGGCCATTGCAGGATTACTCCATTTTACCAGATGGGTGGACTAGAGGAGGGTGAAATGAAGTGTCTTGCTCAAGAGCACAATATGTCTTCTAATCCAGGAATTAAAACCACAATCTTACGATCATGAATCCAACATCTCCTAACCACTGAGGCACAATCAAGAGTCAAGTGAACTTGCCCATTAGCAACAGAAAATCCAATGTCTCAAACAGTCTTTTTCAGGAAAAAGGTTGAAAGGAGAGAAATTGATGAGACTCAGCAGAGTTTTACATACTCTCCCTTCTGTCTGTTATTAGTTTCCCTCCTTTCAGCTTTTCCTTGAAGAAGGACTCAGTCCAAAACATTTGATTTTCCACCTTCACAGCTTGTTCACCATACACTTTTTTGATTTTACTACATGTATGAGTGTGTGTGTGTGTGTGTGCGCACATGTTAATCTTCCCTTCTATTTTTTTTACTCTCATAACACTTGTTAAAGACAGTTTGTCTACCCTTTGTTTTTATATTGTTACTGTTTTTTGTCATGACACAATATGAAATTGTCAAACGTCCCTGGCTTTCTCTCAAAGACATCTACACAGATTAATACAAACAAAGAAATGACACTCAAACAGTTTGTGTCTTCTAGGTTTACGGCTTACGACAAAGATAAATGATTATTAGGTTTTGACAGAATCATTACAGCATAGGAAAGAAATACCTTGTGGTATTTATTCTGGCCATTTATATTCTGAGTCCCAATCCTGCAGTAATCAACTTTACATTTTCAGTCTCTTTAGGATCAATGAAACAAAATGCCAACCAAATAATGCTCAGTTTTGAAAGGAAGCCATTCAGTCAATTACTTTGACTACAATGTTTGACCGGTACCTTATTTTATTGACTCCAGAGGGATGAAGAGCAAAGTTGACGTCGTCAGGATTTGAACTCAGAGCAAATAACACCAGACATATTTTCTTATGCTATAACAATCCTGTTGATTTGCTGCCCTTTACAGAATAATAAAGACAAGTATAATAGAACAGGGCGGTTCTCTTGTTGTTTCAAAGACTTTCCTTTGATTGATGGATTGAAGTTACTCTTTGTGAATCAAATCTCTAATTTCCTGTCAGAAGATTTTCATTCCACTTGTGTCACTGATTCTTTTGTGAAGCAGGATTTGGGCAAATTGTTTTAATACCCCCCTGCCTCTGTTTCCTTATACTCTTTAAACTCAAAAAGCATGATTTTATTTGATTATATCCCTGGAAACCGCAGAAGAAATAGGGCTAGATGGTTTCATATTTACTGTTTGCTGATTGGGAGAAAAATAGTTATTTTCAGCCATAAACTCAAAAACACATGGCCAATTGCTTTTGTGTTTTACGGGGAGTATAGTCAAATAAAATTGTACCTGCAAGTTCAGAGGGTTAAAAAACAAAAAATCACTGTTCTTGTTTCATTGCTCTGTAAAATGGAAAATTTCAAACAATTCCTATTTATTATTGTTGTTGTTGTTTTGACATCATCATCATCATCATCATCATCATCGTCATCATCATTTCAATATAAGTTTTAACATTCCAATGGAAATATAATTGCCTTCCTTGTTCCTGTTTTATGTATATATTGTTATGCTACATTGAAACTAATTCCTTTTTTTGTTAGTTTATTTTAAAGTTTTCGTTTTTGTTTATTCATCATTAAACAATGTAAATACAAAGATTCACTGATATGCTGCTGAATATGTAAAATGTTGGGCTGTTGACATGTTGCTCATAAGGTTTAAAAGTCTTGTTTGCTGTTGGCATTGTGTTTTTTTTTCTCTGAGATCTAATTACAATACCTGTTCCAATCCAACGAACCTTTAAACAATGAGGTAACTAAGGAGCTTTTATGCGATTGCTCGATCTTCTACAAACAACAACTGAATTTTCCTACTGTCTTCAAAAAACGAGACATTTGATTGGATAATGTAGTTTGAATTACAATCTTATGTATGCCAGATTTGGACTGACCTGGCGATAAAGCAATGACAACAACCATTTAAACAATATCAGCTATGATTTTTATATCTGCTGGTATAAGAGGTTAATTTTAGAATAGCCAATGTATTTCCAAAACATGCAATTATACAAAATCTATGAATCCTTCCAATACATGCTAGTATGTAAAAAAGTTTTTAAAATGTAAAGAAATAATAATAATAATACCAAGATCATAGATATTGCTGAACCTGGGAATGTATAAGTGAATGGTAAAGAACTGGAAAAAAATGAGAAATTCAGACCACGAGATTATGAGAATGAAGGCAATGAAGAACGTAATTGTCATCCTAGTAGTTGTTGAGGCACTAGGAGCCTTGTAAACCAGGTTTGAGAAATTTGTTGGAGAAATTCAGATTGATATGAAGGTAGAAGCTGCTCAGGAAACTGCTATATTAGGAACAGTGAGTATTTTGAGGCTGGTACCTTGGATGTTAGGTATCGTGGAAGAAGACCCTGTGTGACCCTTGACAATGGGGTGTCTGCTCTTACAGAATTAGCTGAACCAAATGAAATCAAAAGTCCTGAGAATTTTATTAATAATAACAACAACAACAACAATAATAATAATAATAATAATAATAATAAAAGTGAAATCCTGTATCCTGCAAGAATGCTAAGAAAGATTTTTGAAATTTGAGAACTTTTTGTCATTAAACCTCAGCCAGATGGACTTTATGTATTTGTCTAATAATAATAATAATGATAATGATAATAATAATAATAATAATAATAGGAAAACACCAATGATTTTTTAAAGAAGCTGAAAAACTTAAAAACAAATAGAGTTTATATTTGCAACTGCATAGGAAACAACTGTATGCCTGTTGTAAGTTGGATACAAAGTCATCATCAAGGAAACTAGTATAGCTGCTACTTTCACATGCAAGTGCTTCTTATAAGCATTTACTATATGGTTGTGATATCTATTTTCTTTTTACCGATTCTAACTGGTGAGCTGTGGAGATCATTTATTTATCTTTTATGCTTTACCATGTTTCAGTCATTAGACTGTGGCCATGCTGGAGCACCACAGCTGAACAAATCAACACCAGTACATTTTTGTTTTTGTTAGCCAGGTACTTATTCTATTGGTTTCTTTTTTGCCAAACTAAGTTATGGTGATGTAAACAAACCAACACCAGTTGTCAAGTGGTGGGTGGGTGGGAACAAACACACACACATATATGACAGGCTTTTTTTCCATCTACTAAATCTACTCACTTTGGGCAGCCTAGAGCTATGCAGTGGGACTGAACCCTGAACCATGTGGTTGGGAAGCAAACCTTTTACCTCACAGCCATGCCCGAAACAAGTTTTTTTTTTTTTTAGTTGGGAATCTTTTATTTAAACCATTTTTATACCAGTCTGCCTAAGATCACCCTTAGTTTTAATGTGCAATATAAAAATGTAAGACTTTTTTTTTTTTGATTTTTAAGTTAGATTTTCCAAACAGAAGTTTATTAATGACAATATTAGCCATGAACATTGCTTTAAAAAATCAGTTGAAACAGGTAGACTGTATTTTAATCATAAAGGGAGATAAATAGAATTTACAAGATATTGCACTCACTTTTCTGCTGATGAAACAACAAATAGTTGTCTGCTAAATTAAAGTTTGAATGGATTTATGTATTTGTATATTTTCTCGTTAATTCACACACACATACACACACATCAACCCCTATTATTTTTTTTTTAATGATATTTTTCTCAAATATTTCTTTCCTATCTTTTGTCATTTTAACCATTACTCATTGTAATGGCCATATCACAAGTGAAACCTCTAAATGTTCACATATCCTGAACATCAAAATCTCTTCCAAGTATCTCTTTGTGTGTATTAGTAGATCATTTCATTCTGCATGGCCTCAATCTCACATGGTTGTCAAGAATAGTTGTCTCACCTGGAAATGTTTTACCTGTGATAAACTAGATTCTAGATTCTTATCTATGATGGATTTTATCTAAAGATTTATTTCCAGTATGTATCATTCCTCAAAACTAGGTCTCACCATCAGTTTTCTAGAGGGGCCCCATTTACTTTTTTTTTTATATATAACTGTTAATTTCCCTTACATGTCATGTGAGCTTTTTAGAAAAAAAATTCTCTTTTCCAAGTACCTTTTTTTTTTTTATAAAGTTTTGATTTAGAATTTGCTTTGTAAGAATTTTTATCTGAAGCTTTGTGTTAACAAAAATGTTCTTATATTTGGGAAAAGTCATGATTGCATGATTAAAAAAGCCAACAAACATACTTGCCGGTTGTTCTTTGTCTATATTTCACTTCTTTTTTTTGGCAGAATAGTTGATATTTGTTTATGTCACAAAAAATATTTTGGTTACATAAACAAACATCAACACGACAAACAACCGATGAGTATGTTTATAGGATTAGTTTTTTAATTGATTGTGACTCTTTTCAAATATAACAATATTTTTTAATGACTAAAACTATAATTAATTTGATATTTTGATTAGAATGTGGAAAAGAAATTATTAGCTTTTTTTTTATTTGCTGGGTCTAGTGGAAGGTACTGCCCATAGCCTTTGTAAGCTCTTTGAGACCAGTAAGAATGATCCAACTTTGCCTTTCATCCTTTTGGGCTTGATAAATTAAGTACCAGTTGAGTACTGGGGTCGACGTAATCAAATTAATGCCTTCCCCAAATTTTCAGGCCTTGTGTCTTTAGTAAAAAGGATTATTAATGTTCCTTTTAAACCATTTATGTAGATCAACACTTGCAGGAAAGACATTAGCAGGGAAAAGATTCCAGAGGGATGGTGTTGTAGGGAAGAAGGAGAGCTCAGCATAGTAATTGTAGGATCTGGAGCAAGGGGTCGACATGACAAAGGTGTTGAAAAGTAAGAACAATTGGGTTAGGAGTACCTAAATGGAAAAGGTATAAGAAAAGCCAGCTCTGAGAAACAAAGGTTATTAAAGTAGTGGCAGAAAATAGCAGAGTGAAAGGACAACATGCTTGTAGGCTTGAGGCTGAAGTCTGTTTGTGAGCTGTGAACGATTTAATGCCAGTCAATGGAGAAGCTCTTCTCTGGATGCAGTTCAAGCTATCAGTATGTGTGGCAACAACACCATGTTTACTGTGGAAGCAATAATCCATTGTAAGTCACACTAGTGCTTTGTAGAGTCAGTAAAGTGTTGGGATCAGTGAAATATATTCTGGTCCCAAGTCCCACAAAAGATGACTTTGTATTTCATTCATCCAAGGTCAATAAAATATGTACCATTAATATACTGAGGACTTCTAAAATCAACTGTGCTCTTCCTTTCCAAATTTAAGGGGGTTTTTTTTGTATCAGTCTTTGAAGAAATTATTATTATTATTATCATTATTAAGGTGGTGAAATGGCAAATTGGTTAGCATACTGGGAAAAATGCCAAGTGGCATTTTGTCAGTCTTTACATTCTGAGTTCAAATTCTACCAAGGTCAACTTTGCCTTTTGTCCTTTCGGGGTCGATAAATTAAGTACTAATGAAACACTGGGGTCAATGTAATCAACTAGTTCCCACCCCCAAAATGTCAGGCCTTGTGCCTTCAGCAGAAAGGATTATTATTATTATTATCTTTTACTCAGCTTCTAATCCTGGGGATGTATTATGGTGTCAGCTGTTCCACTACCAGTGAACCGAGGTAGCACCCTTTATTTTCCAAGCACCTTCAAGAGTATTCAAGCTGTTTTCTGTAAGTGCTCCATGTGTGTTGCAAACCCTATTTGTCCAATATACCGCCCAAAGTCTTTACTTACTGTTCCTAAGACTCCAACAATTATTGTTATTATTATTATTATTGTTAAGTTGGTGAGCTGGCAGAATTGTTACTGTACTGGATGAAATGTTTAGTGGCATTTCATCTGTCTTTAAGTTCTGAGTTCAAATTCTACTGAGATTCACTTTGGGAGTTCATAAAATAAGTACCAGTTAAGCACTGAGGTTGATGTAATTGACTTATCTCCTCCCATAAAATTGCTGGCCTTGTGCCAAAATTAGAAACTATTGTTATTATTAAAGCAAGTGAAGGTGGCGAGCTGGCAGAATCGTTAGCATGCCGGGCAAAATGCTTAGTGGTATTTCGTCTGCTGCTATGTTCTGAGTTCAAATTCCGCCAAGGTCGACTTTGCCTTTCATCCTTTCAGGGTCGATAAAATAAGTACCAGTTGAACACTGGGCCCAATGTAATCAACTCATCCCCTCCCCCAAAATGATTGCCCTTGTGGCAGATTTTGAAACCATTATTAAAGCAAGCTGCCAAAATCATTAATACAAGAAAGAAAATGCTAAGCAGCCTTTTATCCAACTTTTACAATCTGGGTTCAAATTCCACCGAGGTTGACTCTGCCTTTCATCATCTTGGGGTCAATAAAAATGAGAACCAGTCGAGAATCAAGGCCAAAATTTTAGGCCTTGTCCTTACAGAAGAAAGAGTTATTAAGCAGAGTCAGTAGAGCATTGGGCAAAATGCTGTGTGATATTTCTTCCAACTCTTTACAATCTGATTTCAAATCCAACGCAAGTCAACTTAACCTTTTATCCTTTAGGAATTCATTAAAATAAAATACCAGTCACATACTGGTGTCGATGGCTTCAACTTAATCCCTTCCTCTCAATATTGCTGGCCTTGTATCTAAATCAGAAACCATATTTATTACCATTATAAACTTTTATTTATTTATTTGTAATTAAAAGTTGTTATTCAAGAAACTGAAAAAAAAAAACAACATGCTAACATTAAACAAATATATAAATAAATAAATAAATAACAGCCATTTCCAACTTAACATTGTTTCACTAATTCATGCTGCTTTTTAGCATCTTGCTACCCTCTATTCTTCTAAATCTTCAGCTCATATATAAACCATGTTGTATAGTTAATCTAGTAGTACACTT